>NT_177474.1:1000811-1018478 GCF_000188095.3 Bombus impatiens
CTACGAGTGGTGCGCGAGTCGATCGCAAGTGGCAAAGAGTCGTGGTGTATTTCGGTCCGAATATATGGCTGTCGCCATTTTGTTATTACATACGAGTAACCAGTAATGTTACACATAGCTGCGACGATCTATAAAACGTTCGCGAAAATCGACGCGCCGAACGCAAATACGTGGTAACGAATGGTGCGTGCGGATAATTTCGAACCGATCAAGTATACGTCGAGTGTGCAGGCTATCTGGACGACGTTCGTTTATGCATAATGCATAGTCGGTTAGACGCACGTACGTATACAAGTACGCCTATGGCAGAAAAAGAGTTCAAATCGTCAAACGTTTGAGAAATACGAAAGAAAATAGAAAAGAACGTAATGAAAATGCACGTATAAATCCTTAACGATCCGTGTCGAGTCGACATTATGACGCGAATGTTGACTCGGCGATCACGGAATGTCGTTTGCTGGAAAATTTGCAACCGCACGGTCCAGGCTTTTTACGCGAACGAGTACACGCTCGTATCGAAGGAATAACGTTCGATCAAAGATTATTTTCACGGCCCGGCGAGCGGCGCCGATCCGAAATTACTTTTAGGGAAAAGTTGAGAGCGTGGTAGTCCCTTGGCAGCTGTGGGAATTGTACTTTCACCTTTTCAGCCTCGCTGACGAAATGAATTTCACACGGGTAAAGGACTAAAGACGGGTGTGTAAGAAAATCACGCAATACGTTATGCTTTCTGTCAACCGTATCCTATTGCGGCAAGCACTTGTCAAACAACAATCACGCGCGTCACCGTCTTTTTATGCTTATATCGATGTCGAGTTATCGTCTTTCGCGTAATTACAACAGATAACGTTCCGAATCCAACAACGATGCGTATAATCGAGCAACGAAACAAATAATATCAACGTTATTACATATTCGCTTTCTTATCGTTCGGACGCGCGTTTTTCCGCAAATTATTTTGCTCGACCGAAACGAACGAATGCCATCCGAATCCGAGATTTCTTTCGCTTTCTCTTTCCTAAAGATATCATCCGCGACAAACGAAACGTATTCGATATATAGATTAATTTCATCGTTCATTTACGCGTTGTACGTTCATTCGTAAGTACAAATTCTACGCTAAACAGTTCTCGTCTAGCAGCCTTATCCGATTCGACGAGGTAACGAATATACGAAACGACTTATACATACGTACATTCTTGCTGCTTCGAATTTGTCTCTAAGAATACGCATTGTTGCGAGATGTAAACGCTATCGATTTGATACTATCACAAGGTCAAAGCAGAGCGCACTGCCTTTCGTATATCTACACACATACACACGCGCGCACGCATATATATATATATATATATATATATATATATAATTGGTGTATATACAAATATATACGAATATATACGGAAAATCCAGTTGGATCGGTAATCTGACGAACGTGGTAGCCGATGCACGTGCATCGTGCATCGAACTCGATCGCGAGAGGATCCAAAGAATCCAAATCTCAAATCGATAATAGTTTTGTAATAATCACAGTCGCTAATTGGACGCCGTTAAATAAAGAATATCCGTGTTTCTTTCGAACGTAACGGCGATTCGGCTGATCTACGCTGAGAACGCGTGACGAACACGCGGGAAAAGAAAAAGAAGAGAAAGAAGGAAAGAAAGAAAGAAATGTAGAAGGAATAACGAGACAAAAGCAAAGGAAAGAAAAGAAAAGGAAAGGCAAGAAAAGAAACGGAAAGGAAAAAAAAAGGAAAAGAAAAAAGATGCACGGCATTACCTGTGTGCGAAACGATCGTGCGGTATGCACGATCGGACGGAGTGGACCTCTTCCACGGGAAGACAGGAACGTTAGTCAGCAGCGTAAATAACGACACGATAGCCGGGGCTGAGGCTGGTGGGGTCGGACAGAGGCAGAAACAAGCTTGCGGATATTTCCTTAGGTATTTGCATACAATCCGGCTCGAGGCGAATTCACGGCGTTCAGGAATCCGTGGAAAGCCCTGCCGCCGTTGTTCTTCTCCCCTTTCCTTTCTTTTCGTTTTTCTACCACCTACTAAACGATCGACGCGTTCTTCGTTTGTCGTTTTCCGTTTTGAATTTTCTGGGCGTCGTCGATGCTTCCCAGCGATGCAGTCGCCCTTGTCCTTTACACGGATTCGCGAAACGCCGAATCCCAACGGCCGAGTGATTTCTTCGACTCGAAACCGCGATTCGTACGAAGTTCTCACGGAAACGCACCACGAAGGGACCACGGAGACGCGATAGCGAAGCGATCGCGAAGCAGCGCCGGGCGAAAGGAACCGCACGCTCAACAACCCAGCCAAGCACTGTTGAGGCCAACAGGTGAGCCGTGCCAACAGTTTACGGCCAGTGACGTATCACCCGCGTGTTCTATTCAGGGCAACAGGTGTGAGCCGACGCAGTGACGTACCATTGCGACAGAAAACGATCGACCGGTTTCCAAATATACTTTGCTTTCGATTTACTTTATTTTCTTTCTTTTTTTCTCGCGTAAATTAACGCCGCGTTTAACTCCGTTTTTCCCGATACGCCTATCGCACGCTCCACGCTACGAGTATCTTCCTCTTTCGTTTCCACCTTTTTTTTCTTTTTCTTTTTGTCACACAAATCGGTGGACAAATTTTTGTCGAAGCAAAATTTGTTCAAAGTAATTTTATTTTATGTCAAGATCAAGTAGACCAGTTTCACGTAATATGTCTTTTTCGATTGACGCTCTCGAGTTAAATAAGAGATAATCAAGTAAATTTCGTTTTCGTTTCAATTAAATTTTAAATAATAAATGTAGGAGCCGGTGTGCGCGTTCCAATTGATTATAAATTCTTCTCCCGTAACGCTGTCCATGGCTCGTTCGAATTATTAAATTCATTGCATTCTTGTCGTGTGTTACTTCGTATTCGATCGACACCTGCAACGTTCAAACGGCAAACCCATTCTTCTTTCATCGCGTTACCATTGAAACGATGCCCCGTTGGTAACGAACGATCGAAAGATCGGCTTTCGCTTACAACGTTCGAGAAAAATGAAATCGACAGCGACGAAATAAAGTAAAAACGCGAAGAACGCGTTGTTACTTGCCCTTAAGGGTATGACTTATGGTTTACGATTTAAATACGTTATAATACTTAAATACGATTATTCGTTATTTTATTCGAGAGCGAAAAATATCCGAAAGCAAGAAACGACGGAATAATCTCTGATCCGTAAAACAGAGATACCCAATTAACGAAATATACGTTTCACCACTTCCTAAAACTTTTCGAATTGTCGTCATTTCGACACTGTCCTCCATCCAATGGCCAGATACGATAACAGAGACAGGCACGTAATTAGTTATGCGTACAGATCGACCGAAATAGATCCGCGGGCGTGGGAGAAACTGAGTAGGATCGAGCAGAATCGTCGAATCGAATCGTATCGCATCGAACGTGGGTTACGTACCTACTCGTTAACTTACTTACAGACACCCGAACCGCTTCCTTTCGCGTTTCCAGACTTTCTTTCGTGCGCCGGGTAAAAGTGTATCCTTTGTTGGGCTACGCGATGGATATTGTGCGTGGCCAGTTGGTTTTGCAACTCTTATTCAGATGTTCGACAGACCGCTTTGCATTCCGAAAGTACTTTGCGCGTACTCCGCGCTTATCTTCCTTTCCCCGTGCATTTATCCGTTACGAGGATCCACCGAATCCGCCCACATCCACAACGATTTTATTCCTCTGGATTCGATTCCACTGGATTCGAGTTCCAGCGCTTCGTCTACTATTAAAACATAAAGCGATGGAATTATAATATATTTATCGACGATCACCATCTTTGGTGTCGCTGATCCGTCCGCAAAGATGACTTCATATTTTGCGTCATTTTTAGACGCTATATAATGTTGTAAAACAAAAAAGAGAAACGATCGGTTCATAGCAGAGTCGTACGTTTGGCGAATTAAACCAAAAAAGAAAAGAATCGATACGCCTATAAATATAATAAAGTTGTTGCGACAGGTGCTACGTAATTTCCAAGCTAAAGATCCGAGTAGTCCACGTCGACGCTAAATAATTTGTGATTTTGGTTGAGAAAGTCCTAAACAGCTAAATAGCACGCGTACGCGTGTGTATACACGGCTTGAAATTTTAACCGAAATTACGCTACCGCGGAATAAACGAGGCATCTATGAGAAATAATTATCCACTTACGTCGCATGTGCCCGCTTGGTATACGTGTACGTATACGTATTGATTTTCGTTCGTTTTATCAAGAGAAAATCTCTTCTACGAATATAATAGTATCGATGTTTATCGAATCAACCACAATATCGATCGCAAAAGTATAAATTTTGATGTATTTAACAGCGTATTTGACGACAATCTATTTCACCGTACGTGTATGTGAAAAATTATTTCTGTTGCCGTAATTCGTTAAGTTTTAATTGCAATCACTGTCAACGTTGCACCACGAACGAATCTCGTTGCACGCTCTTATTCTGCACCGAGTCGATAACACGTCGCATATGGTAACACGAATATGGTAAGCGAAAATATTACCACAGCCGATATAAATGTCTTCTGTAAATGCATGTACGCACTAATACCGATTACCAGTGACCAAAACGATTTTGATCATTGATCCTGATAACGATCATTCCGGTTAACTCGTGATCAAAGTTATTTTTAGCCGCCGTTTGATTCCGATACTGTACCTTTTTTAAATTTTCGATTACTGTTGTAAAATATCTAAAAATGGAATAGATACGAAATATACTATGCGAGACTGTTCTACTTTTTTATGTACATTACAATTTCGAAAGAACATTCATAGGACTTTTGGCTTTATCTAATATTATTTCTTTCGATATTATAATTTGCGAATAAAGTAACGTTACGAACGAGCGTGGCGTAAGCTGCGGTGTCCGAGTGGTTAAGGAGTTGGACTCGAAATCCAATGGGTTTTTCCCGCATAGGTTCGAATCCTATCCGCAGCGGCGTTTTCTTTTTTTCCGCCATTTCTTTTACCTAGCGTAACGCATGATTATTCGTAAAAAAAAAGCCATTATTGAAATTTATGTGTACGTAACAGCGTGGAACCGTTTACACGTATACGAGAACATTAATTTTACGACGAAAGCACGTGGTCTTTCGTACTTCGTATTTTCTTCCTTTAACTTAACTCTCGTATTTCGTAGTCGATAGTTAACGAGCTATTTTAGGCGGTAGTTGTTACCGACTGATCCTAGGAATTTTAATAACGCAAGTACGTATGTAACGGGAGAGGATAAACAAACTCTTATTAATACTTGTTCGTTTATTTTATTAAGTTAGCGAACGGTAAATTTTAATCGAGATTAAACGCAATAAGACGGCGAAGCACACGTAATTAATGTCATTTTGTTATCTTAATTTGAAACATAAAACAACATTCTTGCTCTTCTTCGTTCCAGATTTTCCATTTAAGATCGTACGTTCGCTGAAGTAAAAATAAATTCTAATTAACACACAATCGACACGATTGTATAATTTAGTAGCAGTACTGTACGCACGATGAGGCATGTATAATACCTGAACTGAAACTACTTTCATAGATACGTTTGCGCCTTGAGTACAAGAAAATAACACGTTGTCGAAAGTAACAAATACATAGGACGATTGATAGAGAAGTGTGACGATTTTAAAAAACGTATATCTAATTAAGAATTTAGTTAAGAAATGTACTTGCAATAGAATTAATTGAAACGTAATCCATAGACATTTCTATCTACGTTGGTAAAGGAGCCACGTATACTTACGACAGGATATTTCTTTAAAATTGGTACTTCCACGTGGTACGTATTCTTTTCTCCCGCTTCGATTGGACAAGAAGTCGATAAACAGGCATCGGGACTCATTCCCAAAAATGGAATATCCATTACCTGGCTTGCCCAAAAAATTCGACCTTGTATTTTTTCCGACGAGAAAGCTGGGAAATAGAAAACGAAGAGTCGTTCATTTTCACAAGGTATTTCGAACTCAATTCTTGAAATCCGTTGATTTACAACGTTAAATTCGGCAAAGACGGAACCATGTTACCGCCATATCGTATTTCGTTTGTCGCGTTACATTATTTTTGTCCCTAAGTCATAAAAAAGGATAGTAGTACCGATACTTACAAGGTGTATAGTGGAATGTCATATTCCCAACAACTCCTCTTTTTAATTTACATGGTTTTCCTTCTGCACTTTCTTTACAAGGATCTATGTATACTTCGTGAATAGTGCAATTCGACCGAGTATCGGCTATAAAAAGAAAAACATAAATTCTCGACGTTAATCGACTGACAAACTTTTACTACGTAGAATGTGAGAAATCGAGTCCAAGCTGCAAGTTCTCATCGGTGATGCTTCTGTAACGTTTATAAATAAATTTTGCTGATTATCGCATCTCTTCCTGCTACGAACGCGATATAGCGACAAGCTTGTTATATATATGCACATATATATTCATATTTGCGATACGGTTGTTTATAAAACTGTGACGAAATAGTCAAACGCGATATGTCGTTGAATCAACTTTGTACATTTATCTCGATGTACTATGTACCACTTATAAATCTAACATCTTCTATTCGGTGGATAGAGGGCAAAATGCGGCACGTAGAAATTGGAAAGAAGCATTATAAAACTACAAATGATAATTTTGTAAATTCTCGTTGTCATTTGTAAATACGTAGAATGCCGAAAGGAGTAAACGCGCGTGTACTCGCGTTTTCACGACCTTTGAGTAAATACAAGAATTTAGAGATTTTTATGCGATATGCATGATACTACGTAAATGATTATTTGCGATTACGATTTCAAACGAATATATCGTATACAAGGGATTATGTAAACGGGCAAAATAAATAGTACTAAATAGCGATAAAGGCAAAAGCCGTGTCGTGTTCTCCTTTTTTACCGGGATACAATTCTTACATGTTTCAAACGTTTAAACCTTTTTTTTTTTCTTTTTTTCCAACATTTTACGATTATCGATTTCACAGCATTATTTATACTACTTGGTTATACCTTTAGTTTCTTATAAAACTTAATATCGATTTGTTATTTTTAAAACGCAAACTTTTCTCAACCGCGTATACCATATTGCGATAGCCGCGCTAAAATAAGAAAGTCAACAAAGACGGATCATCGTGTCTTTTCCGCGTGTGGTCTTCGGCCTGCTCTCGCGCAATAATTTACAGTTAATTAGCAAATGACGATTCGTAGATCACAGACTTTTGCCGCACGAGGATTTTTCCAATTTCAGATCGAACGGTTTAAAATTCGCTCGTTAGACACGCTACACCGTTTCGCGTTTTAAAAGCTTGTAGTTTTTCGAATCGAATAAATTGAAATTTCGAAAATTTCGCTATTTCGTGGGAAACGCGATTCGAATGCCGATCTGTAGAATCGAACGTGCCATACTCACGATCAGGATAAGGACATTGCCGCCACGGCACGAGTTCCGCATAGACCATGGACAAGGCCACGAACAAGAAGAGGGAAACGAGTAGCGCACTGTTTCGGTTCATCCTCGATGGACGGTCGTTGCGATGTGAAGCGAACGAAAGACGACGATTCCGCTCTATCAACAGAACGTGTACGACTGTCGAGGGGAGTAGGGAAGGTTCAAGAGTGGGGCCATAGGTCAATTGAAATTGTATCTCAAGTAGCTTACACACGGTGAGACTCGTCTCGCTGCGTCTAGCGAGAAACCATTATACGTACGTATCCCTGATACAAACGCGATCGTGCGCAACGAAGAAACAGCGTACCCTTTGATCAGGCGAGTAAGCGAGAAAAAAGTATCGACTCGTAAATTTCTATACGGCGACTATCGTTCCAGGCGAAGGATCAACTACGTTGACTAGATTTCTGATTGAAATGGTAAGAGTCGTAGCTAGTAAATACGTAAACGATGGTTAAGTGGACGAGGCAAAATCGGGATGGTCGAGTAGGCAACACGATACCCGAGACCATTTGGCGTGAGATCTGATCTAGGATCGTGCGGCGAGGCGAGTCTCACGGTGTGTAAAATGCTTTAGCAACGAGAAAGTAGCAAGTACACGCTTGTTTCGTCTGCTGTCCAAGCAACCGCGCGTTGTTATCACGCTATACCGTTGTTCCGTCGATTCAGCGACTATCGCGTTTCCGTAATCGTCAAACCCAGTTCTCATAATCGATCTTTTCCTAATTGGCAACCGCTTCGTATATAAGAGCAAACTGTCGTTAAGGGCATTTCTATATCGATATCGAAGAGAACAAAAATCAAAGGTATTTCCTTTCCACGAAGATTACAATTACGTGGAACCATACTTTCCCTTGATCCCTTTCCAACGTCCACTCCGTTATGCAGCGAATCGCGCCGCTTTTTACATGCTTCGAACATCAGCGATTAGCCGCGAAAGTACCATTCTCGACGAGTATAAGTACGCGCCGTATCCTACATGATACAAGACACGTTTGAACCATCAGAGCCGGAAATAAGAGTTCGACGATCGTTCGAGTGGCGTCGCTATGCGGATCGAGCATAAAGGCCGGCAAAGGGCTGCCGCGGACCGAGGCCAACCTCGGATGACCAATCAAACACGAGACCTCTGGAAAAATAATTGGACGCAATTGTTAAATTGTGCATTTCCTGATAAAAGTGGCCCGGCCATGCCGGAATTCAGTCTCGCCGCCGATTCTGCCGAAATCTCAAATATGAGATCCGTCTTACCCTCTCAACGTCCATTTACTTCTCATTTAGGTGTGGCCGCGACCTGCCGTTACGATTCCGACCATTCGAACGAAGAAAAACGAAGAAAGAATTCCAACGAAGAAAATCCAAAAGCGAAACATATTTAACGTAGTTAAATAAGCGTTAAACGAATTTCGGCTGGCTAAACCGATAGTTTACGATTTACTCTGAACGCCGATCGTTTGCCTTCCAATCCGTTACATTACAGACATCGTCGCTAGCAAATTCTTCGAAAGGTAGAATAATTCACGTTTAGTAATCGTTGCCTTTCTTTGCCTTTCTTTCTTTCCCGTGGCGGTCCATAAGCATACGCCTAAATGTATACTTTGTGGTCTAGCTAGTGTCTAGTTAGGGTGTCAGGCAAGCAAGAAAAACGCCAGATTTCTAAAAGATCAAACTAAAAATGTAATCGGTACGATCTGAAGCGTGTATTTTACGTAAGACGACGTAAAGTCGGTAAAACTATCCAACTCGTACCATTAACGTGTGGAAAGTTCTACGGGAGAACTGGGATGAAGCTTCGCGTTGTTACTTACCTCGAACAGAGTTTCACCTAATTTTTGAATTCTAATTCCCTTGGGCCGAAAATATGACGCAACCTTGTAACAGTTTATACAGAATCAGGCCACCGTTTCTCAAAGTGCGATCCATGCCCTATTGGCGTTTTGTAACTTTGCTGCACGTCGAACCTATCCAAACGTGATAGAACGTAATTATATCGTTATCGTTAGCGAAACCGGTTATAAAGAAAATAAAAAGGAAATTGAAATTGTGGAAATAATATTTTACGTTGATAAAAGAAAATTCATTTTTACGTTGCCTCTGACGCGTATAGCGAGGAAGTGGTAAGAAAGAATCGTTAAGACATCTTAGATAGATAGATATTAAATAAATAGCATATTATCGGTAAAATCGCAAACATCGATTCGTCGTGTCTCTTCCTTTTCCTTTCAAACGGTCTAAAGTAATCGATCCCTATCATTTTTCACCGGTATTCCGTATATCTTTCACATCGTGTATTGATTTAACATTTTGTCCAACGAGAAAAGATGTTCGCGGCCGAAACTGAACAACGACGTTGAAACGTCGCAGAAGCAACCACTCGAACGACGAAGTAACGAATCTTTTACCGCAGTTGGAACGAGCAATTGGAAGAAGATAGAATCGATGGCGTAAAATGTAAATGGACGAGATAAACGAAATAATTATTATTCGCAGTGTCGATTAGAGCTAGTCCGATGCCTGGGGCCGTAATAGTGGATCACTTGGTCCGTACGCCGCACACCGTGCGTTATAACAGCTAATATGCAATTATTCAATTGAAAGAACCGGTTGATTCACAAGGTACTAGTCGGCGGATAGTTTAGAATTTAGAATAGAAGATGTTTTCGTGGACAGCGCGCTTTGGCTCTTACTTTTCGAATGAAACAGAAATAGAGACGGAGATGCGTACGAATCACGAACAAGATTCGTCGCGAACAACTCGCAGTTTACGAATAACAGCTAAACAAATAGCAGCCGGCAAAATAAAAATTTTTCAGCAGAAAAGCAAATATTTCAAATTTATAAGCTGATCGAATATCTTTAGGAAAGGGTTGGAAAAATACGACGTTTTACAGTTAAATTCGATTTCATTCGGTCACAAAAGTTTGTTCGGTAACAATTTCGGTAACGATCGCTTGTAATTTGAATCATTTCCAGAGAAAACGTTGGCAATTTTTCTAGCCTTCCATCATTTTCACACAAAGATACTTACAATCTCCTCGATTCGCATTGGAAACGCTTAAATCAAGCACGTAAATATTGAAATATTGGAAATATTGAAATGCTGCATATTTCGTTCAGATCCGTTCGTCGAACTAGCGTGTGTAAATAATTTATTAAATAAACGATTTATTGAACCATCGTATGGCTCTCTTCACTTGTTTATTACATACAAGATTTAACAAAATAATAATAAACTTATAATAATACAAATATTAATCGTGTCGTTAACGAAACGTTCTCACAAACGATTAACTGTACAGAATTCGGCGTAAACGGGTCGACGTTCGTCAGAAACTGTAAAAGTTTCGTCGGGCAGTGTCGAATAGCACCAACTAGAAAATCAATTCAATGACATAAAGATATATTACTAGACGTAGAAATAACTGTTAGAAAGGTGCAACATGTAACGATGCTTAGTAACAAATACTTATCGAACCTATGAATATTAATCGATTAATGAAATCAATGTGAAATTTACCGTTAACGCTAATTGTAAGTCACATGTCACGTGAATTCGATATCGATTGTTGATATCGATCGAGAACCGAAGCGGCGTGTCGTCTTTTTACATAATCCGCGTCATTCGCAGTGAGATTGTCCTTGTTGGAGCAATCGTCATTACAGAGGAGCAGGTATCGATTCTTTGGTATCACCGTAATGCGCGCGCGCGTGCGCTCCTGTGTGTGTGCGTGGTCGTTTGACCGTAATCGAAACTGCTTGTTTTTCCAGCTTTTTCGCACGACGACAAATTCATTTATTCGAACGATCGATTCTTTCGAGAAGCAAACTTTTATCAAAACCTCCGATGCTTTCCAACGCGATTTTATTTTATTTACTTCCAGTTGCAAATTACTGTCCGATTATTTCATCGTTTAAAACTTTATCGAGAAACTGTAGGAAAACCTGTGGTTCGATCGTTGAAAGCAAATAGGAAATCGCAAATAAATAGCTGAAGATATCGCAACTAGAAATTCATCGCGTAGACGCAACGATATCGCGTAGAAACGCAGAAACGTAGAAAAATTTGACAAATTGCATCGATCGCAAGAGTCTCTTAGAGACGCAACACATAGAAAAACTGAAATCATTTACGACCATGCGATCGAAAACGTTGGATACGACTAGTTTTAAAAAACCGAGATATTTAACTGGAAAGCTGAAATAATAGTTGTCGAATGGTTACGAGTCAAAACGTTGTCACACTTGGGAAGAAAATTTCACTCGCTTCCTCGAACGACAATCTCCATCAACACACCACACACCACTTCATCGGCGACGTTCTCCCGTCTCTTTGGCAAATCTATTTTTGCTTCTCGTTCTCAATGCGTGTTCACGTTAACTGCTCGAGCTTGTTCTCAATCGGGAGGATCGAGTGGAACCGTTCCACCGACCCGGACCGATCGATCGCAGCAAGAAAACAAATCCAGCGCACGCACGGTCTGCCTAAGAAAACATGTTTTATCCATACCATCCTAGGTGATCGATTAACCGTAATCGTACTTCGTAACCGTAATCGTAAAAATAAAAAATTACGCTAATGTTATTACAATTGGACGTTCGTTTCGTAATCGACTGTCAACGGTAAAAAATTGTTCTTACCGTTAATTAAACGATTACCTCTTTTCTTACCTCTATATAGAGATAGACGATGCTTTTCCTACAACGCTTCTTCGTATTTGTAACTGCTCTTTTACGTATTTGTCGCGTATATCACGGATACGTGAGATATCCGACAACGATTCAGCCAATTATACATGACAATACATAAGTATTATACGCGTATCGATGTGCTCGCTTTACTAATAATTTATAATAAATTACGGAAGCAAAATTAGAAGCAAAGCAAGTTGACGAATAACGGAATCTTAACTGGAAAACTTAAATCGTCGATACGTTTCTGACGCGCGTTCTATCCAGCACGTATTAAACGCGATACATTGCAGATTATACTTATTACGTATTAATACTACAGTCGAGAACAATACGCGTTATCTGTAATATACGAATCGAAGTTCGCATACGTTTAGTACTATACGCCTATACGACTCGTAATTAATACACGCAATGAACATTTAATTTATTTCGTCGACTTCGTTAGACTTGCATGTTTTTCAAACGTTAATTTACTTTTCGAGCGAATAGTCGTCCGCTTTAACGTTTCATTGTTTCATCGTTTCATCGTTCCATCAGGAAAATCGGCTCGTCTTTCGAGTGAAATCGGAAACGTCGCGCTTCGCCATTCAAAACCGATCGTTGAAAGCGTTCGAACGGATAACGATGAAACCTGAAAACTCGAAGAAACACGATCGTATTAAAAAACGAAAGGATAAAAATTCTCCTTCGGCGGCTTCCGGATGTACCTGCTCGGAGTTGGCTGCGTTGGCTTGCGGAGAACAACGCGTTCCGTGGCACTCACACAACGTAAATTGGATCCTTACACACCGATATCCTCGCTTCTTGCAGAATCCTCAGCCTTGGTCCCAAGGGAACACCCATTTTTTGCAATCTCTCTTCGCTTAGGTAGGGAAGCTCTACCATACCGACCTTTTCTTTCTCAAACGCATTTGCATATTTCTGGGACACGTTCAATTTGGTTAATCGAAAGAATACGAGAAATGATATTTTAGTCGTGTCTGATAACGCGGTAAAAAAAGAATCGCAGGTACGAGGCGTCTGCGCCGCGGATTTCGCACCGTCGCGTCGATTTCAACGAATAAAAGTATCGGTACACGTAGCGAACCATTCAAATGGAAATATCTGTCGCGCAAATTTCTTCGACGCTATGTCGATCGCCGACGTTAATCGGGATTAGGGAAAGAGAGTATCTTTTGAAAATTTGCTCTGCGATTCATTGCGATTCGTTCGTTTAATAACGCTTATTTCGTGGATAAACGCGCGAATCGATAATTCCATCGATCGGATTAGAAACATTGATACGACTAGAAACGAAAGCAGCGGTAATTCGAATTACCTACCTCATACCCAAGTTCCCTGAGGAATAGTCTGATGAGCGGTGGTTCTGTGCCGAAGAACTTGGTGAGCTTTTTCACCCTCGAAGGGTTGGAAAGAGCCGGCAGCTCGGAATCCTTGATCAGCGGTTGAGACTGCGACCTCACCATTGCCATGCTCGTTTGAGTCCTGAGTGCAGCAATCTCGCCCCTTATGTTCTCCATTTCCTGCGAATACCTGGTAGTGGTGAGTTTCGAAAATTCTCACTCGCTTCACCGCCTATACCGCTCCTTCCTATTTCCCACGTTCCCTCCTATGCCCGATTGCACTCGATTTTGTTACAACAAGTCGTTAGATAACAGTTTCAGACAAATTCATTTCGATTCAACTATGCCGTGTATGAGAAACCGTGTTTTCGCTACATAGCTACGTATGCATATACGTATTTCTAAAGAAACTGACCATGTAAACAGCGCCTTTGAATCGTCCTCGTCTTTATTTCATTACCGATCGTTCGATTTCATTTTTATTTCGTTTTTGTTGATTCGATGCGAAAGCCTTTCCAATTGCAAACTCGACGCGCATCGATAAAAGAACTTTCCGTACGAAACGAGTTTCCTTTATCGTCGAGCATGTTGCTTTTTAAACTCCAAGTATTTAAAAAGTTGCCAATGCTCGCATATGCTTATACGTACGATATATGTACGATGAGAAATAAACTGCATACAGCGGTACGTAAAAATAACTGAAAATCTCGTCTTTCTAAAGATCTCTTCTAAGCTAAGCGTTTTTAAATCGTTAACCAGATTCTCTCACCTGTATCATCAAATGTTGCGTCCTCATCTCCGAACTCAAGTGTGCCACCGATCTGGCAAGCGTCACTACGTGAGATTCTAGTCGTTGGAAGCGTTTGTTAATGCTCTGCAAACGCAAGGACAATGCTTAATCGGCCACGTATCCGTGAAAATAGATCATCCAGCTTTAATTTGTGTTGCGAACGAGAACTTTATCTATTTATTCTTCGATACAATTGTATCAAAAAAATTTCATCTCTCCATATCGAAATCGACCGTTTAATTTCGTACAATTCGTACGACGCATTTTCATTTTTCATATAATGAAAATTACGATAGTAAGTGTGATAAAACACCGGCCGCCAAGTAACGGATTGCGACATGTGTGGCGTGACGCTCCTTTCCGTAAACGATATCATTCCTACCTTGATTCGTTTAAACGAAACCTTATGCACACGTCTTGCAGATACACCAAGTATGGCGATAAAGTTTCGCGATAACAGTAACAGTAAAGACCACTATAAAGAGGATTCGCGCGAAAAGCAAAATGTCGTTTTAGAAAGTAAAATTAGCTAACGGAATCTATGATAAACGGTAATGAACGGCCGATGAAGATTCGCGAAAGATGGATGGAAATGATACTAAGATGGTGAAATGGACGCGACGCGTCTTTAATCGAACCGACCTTTATGTCTTTGGCTTTCTTCATTCTGTCGTCGATCGCGTGGGATCTACGTTTATCATGGTGCCTTGTAACAGGTCTCGATGAAACGGACGACGTCGGCAACGATGAGACGGAACCGTAACTGGCCAGGCCTCTGGCCTTCCGTCTTTTTTTCACACTTCCGCCGAGCAATTTCAGTACCTGCGATCGTTAGTAATCCTATTTTACTACAGCTGTTCGTATCACCATGTTACGGGTGCAAGTTACAAGTACGATTCAACGTTTGTACATCGGTTAATTTGTGGTAACTACACCAACGTAAGTTGCTACTTGTCTCACCTCGCTGTACATATTTTCCAGACCTTCCAACTGCTTCCTAATCGTTCTTGCGTCGTTTGTACTTAAATCGGAATCGCTTCTATCCAGCATCGAGTCTAAATCGAGTCCAGTGGTGGTCGAAGTCAAGTCAGCTGCTTCTACACCGAAAACTAAATAAACGACAGTCGTATAGAGTCGTTAAAGAGGAAAGTAACGATGGTGAAAAATACGCGCAAAGAAGAAAATCGAACATTACTTACGATGAGAGAATTTCTTCGCAGCATCTTTTTTGGAAGTAGACGCACCACGATGCTTCGAACTACCCGGGAACCCGCTTCTTTTCTCTATAGCCTTGCTGTAATCGTTGTAATTGGGTTTCGATCCGTATGGTAAGCTACAAGGCCCACAAATACGTGACCGTTAACATTGCCAAGAATCGCATGCTAAGAGGACGGTTAAACTGGCAAAGATTAGTTATTTCGATCGGATACTCTGTCATCGTTAACGCGACGACAAAACGATTAAGCGATAAATCGGTGATTACGGTAACGCGACTGCCGTGATCGACCAGCGAAACCAACCGAAACCAACCTTTACGTACAAAAGCGTACCTCCTAGATCGAATAATCGTTTGGAACGGTAACCTTTCCGTTTCTTGGAATATTCTTTATCGCAACTACGGTTGGCGGCATCCCGAAGGATATTTTACGCGTCGAAATAGGAAGAGAAACAAAAATTCTGGTTTCCCGATAGGTTGGTTGTTCCTAAAACGAGCACACCCGTCTGCCTACGTTTGTCGACAGTTTGCGATCGGTTGGTTGCTGATCCATTTTAGCAGACCCGTATCGGTGCCCCGATGTACGCGAAGGCCAGAAATAATCGGAAGCAACCCTGGACCAGTGACCGGAAGCGACATCGGTTACGGGACGAAGAGGATCTGTTTGAAGTAGCGTTACCTCGCCGAGTATCGATTTCTCGATGTTCTGGGACTTTCATGGGGCGAAAGCGGCGGTAGAGGTGGCGTTACCGATGATACACTTTCGGACAGGGTGGAATGCGCCATCGCGGGGACGTCTCTTGGTTCTAAAATGCTTCTCAGTTCCGACTCGACTATGTCCACCCATTCGGAATCCTGTACTGTAAGTTCGAGTAAATCTACGTAATTATAAGTACAATTTTACAATCGCGACAAAACGTTTACACGCGCAGATTACGCGCAACTACGCGGTCGATTACCGATTATTCGATCGTCAGTCATATTCGTAATCATCGAGGAAACATTTGCACGACACAGATGCGGACGTATACGTATTCTACAAGTCTGACTAAAACTAGAGGAAGCTAGGATTACCTACCTTCTACCGTTTACGTGTGTATATATATATATATATATATATATATATACTTTGAGATACGGTGAAATATTTATCGTGGCGACTTAACGAGACTCTAGCAAGGTTGGCGAGTAACAAACCTGGGGGGTGAGTTTGGTCTTCGGGTGGTGGCCGTCTTCCGCTGGAATAAACAGCAGATCCTCTTCCCGAATCAACATTGGAGGAACTCTGTCCAGCTTTATCGTAATCCGATCCAGATCCCTGATTCTGGATTTTCAATCGGCTGATACCGTGTTCCAGCTCGTCTTTCCTTGCCTCCGATTTCGCTATGCAATCCTTTGCGTATTGATTCTCCATCCTCTTCAGAGGCTCGCCGTTTCCAATTCTCGACCCGCACGAACTCCTACCCACGTCCGTTTCGATACTATCCTTCGACATTTTTCCGTTGTAATGATTCTCCTCGGCTCGTTTCTGCAACTCTTCGATTCTCTTTTGCACGCAAGTTCCTTCCGGCTCCTGACTTTCCTGACCGGCGGTCACTCCTAGCTGTTCCTGTTCCCTCTTCGAACACCTAACGGCATCGTCTCTGCGAATAGCGAAGCTGGTTTCCGGCCGATACTCGTCTTTCCTTTGAGAATCGCTTCTCCTGAATTCCCCTTGTCCACGATCTTCCACCGTAATCTCGTATCTTTCTTTGTCCAACGGATCCACCGTAAGAGTTTTTAACCCGTCAACCGGATTTCTCGATTGTTCGTTAACGCAGCCAGACCTTTCGTCCTCGTACGAAAGCTGCGGCTGGGACGCCGCCTTCTCGATACCTTTCGTCGAGTTTCGTCGCTGAAACTCTGCTTCCTGGTTACTTTCGGCTTTCATATAGACTTGCGGTACACCGTACCTCGGTCGACCTTGAGCATAATGGTAATACACTTCCTGTCCGGGCAGCCTCAGCTCTTGAGCTTGTCTGGAAGTGCTCGGTAGATCGATCTGAGATCTTGACATGGTTTGTCGAGCTTGTTGGTATTGCTGATAAGACACGTTGTTCGAGAAATAGCTTTGCTGCACGTTCCTGACGCCGGCGCCGCCGC
>NT_177474.1:1018949-1043269 GCF_000188095.3 Bombus impatiens
GCCACCGCCGCTGGTTTGGCTATTTTGCTGTCCGACCAGTTGCTGCTGCTGCTGCTGATGCATCTGCTGGATCAGTTGTCGTTGATGCATGTTCTGTGCATGCTGCTGCGCGAATCTCGGACTCTGATGATGGCTCTGATTCTGATGCAACAATTGTTGCGCACTCTGGAAGTTTTGATTCGACGGTTGCATCGCCGCGTTCCCCACCTGGTGCGGTTGCACGCCTAGACCATGAGGTTTCTGCATCTGCGTGCTCTGGCCCTGTTTTCCAAAATCGCTCCCGTTAATCCCGATAAATTCGTCCAGCTGTCAACCTCGAGCAAATGACTAAATTAACCGACTAAATTAAACGACTAAATCGATATACGATGTTATCGTAATACGTAAATAACGATATACGTCATCGTCCAAGTACCACGAAAGCTACGTCAAAGTGAGAAAAGTAATAAGAAAGATTATAACGGAAAATCACGATATCGAACAATATCAAGGGTCACGGCAGGCGACCATAATCGATAGCCATGTCACAGAAATTTCTTGCCATTGAAATTTTCGTATCCGTTTACGTTGCCCTCGGCAAAGATAACTACTTATTTGCCTATACCTACCTACATGTACCTATATGTCGGAGGAGATTCGTCAATTTACTCCGGTCTCGAGCACGAAAGCAACATTTGCATTCCCATTAATTATTTTACATATTAATTACGAACGTCACTCGCAGCGTCCTGCTCATTTTTCTCCAATTACTCCAATTGATCGTCTTCGATAACGCATATTATTACGACGCGTATATTATCTCAGATGTTTCACGCGGATGAGTCACGTGAGCGCGTTTCGAGAAAAATAACGATCCATCGGAGATGCCTGTCTGCGAGTTCGTCGGCAAAACGACGGACTAAAGGACAACGGGAAAGATTCTCGCCGCTCCTTATAAAAGGAACTTATGAATGAACCAACCGACGCGACGTCTTACATCGGGATATCGATAAATTTGGAGACTTATACGCACGGTGCATCGTGCTGTGTGTGGTCGGTTTTAGATGGCATAAATATGGAACACGTATCACGTGCACCGGCTATTTGAATAGCACGTATGTGTCGCGTTATTGCCCTTTCTGAATTTATATGAGGAGAAGGTTACCCTTACTTACGCAAAAATAACCTTTCCGCTGGTTACACCGGAAATAACCATCGGCGATTTTACCCGACGCCTGGCGCGTATCCGAAACGTTTCGATCGTTCCTTCCTCGAAACACAATTTTTGCACGGATAAGACCTTGGAAAGAGAAGCGGAGAGGCGGGAAAGCGGAGAAACGTCTGAAAATTTCATTTGCGAACAAATCGATGCGAATAAAGGCGTATTACGGGGAAATATGTTCGTTGAATATTTGAAACGTACGATCGATAACCGCTGGGAAACAAGTTGATTGCTTTGGCTGGCAATGGTCGCGGATCCGAAATACAACTACCAAACTAACATTCCAATTCGTCATTTGTCATCGTTCGCATGTTTTTATCACGAAGAATGTACGAACTTGGCCTTTGGTATATTTTAAATGTTTAAATATTTAAATAATTAAATTAAATATTTAAATAATTTAAATATTTAAATAATTAAATTAAATATTTAAATAATTTAAATATTTAAATATTCTATTTGTTATACGTTGTACAAATAAATGAACGATTATGCGCTATGATACAAGTCCTTGAATAACGTCGCGAATCACGCGCTACAAACGTGTCAGTTACAAACTGCAATTTTTGTCGCAATGTCAAGGATTCGAAACAATTTTTCCAACATATCCTCCCCGTATTCCAGCTTTTTAATTAAGAACGAAACCCAACGAAATTTTCTCGTATTTTCTTCCTTTTTCCTTTTTTCATAGAGTCGTTATTTCGACGTGCATTAAACTCCCGTTCGCTACTTCGATATAACAGGTGTGCTTTCATATTAAAAAAAAAAAAAAAGAAAAACATATACATCGTACGTACGCAATTTAGGAAGCGAGATAAAACATAGAAACGTGAAAATAAATGAAAATATGCGAGCGATTGAAAATAGTTCACTCGAAAACGTAACGACTTTTTCATACGTTCGATGAAATGAAATTAAAAGCTGTCAGACGACGGAACGACGTCTTTCGCTTTATTCAAAGTCGGTACTAGTCGTATTTTATAGGAAACCGGTTATTTCATTGACAGGACACGTTTGAATCTCAACACGTAAGATACATGCGAATGAATACTCGTTTGCTTTAAATATGCAATTTTTGTAATTCCGATGAATCTGCAAAACGATGGTTTACGATAATTATCGTAGCCAGTCGCTACTTAGTATCGCGGATAATCGTCGATAGTAGAGCGAAGCGTCGAGATATTTGCATCGGTGTAACACAAGTCCAACGGAATTAAATCTAATCTAAGAATTCGATAGAATTAAATTGCAAAACTAAATTCCACATTACATGAAAATCGCTGACTATACGAGTAATTTTCCGCGTAATAACTTTCACGTTTAGGTACTTCCTATGTGTACATTCGTCGATGGAACTTTCGACTCGAGCGAGCAATTTAAAGCCGTTTGAAACGAAACCAATGCTGTCTACCGGCATTGAGAAGCGATTCACAGAGCGCGGAAGTAAATCAAAGATTACCTGGTTCTGAGGGCTCTGATGAAGTCCTTGATGCAATTGCTGACTCGGCAATCCAGATGGTCCCTGAACAACGTATTCCCTCGCAACATTTTGCACCTGCTGGCCACCTGTCGCTGATTGGCCAAAACCAGGAACTTGAGTTTGATGGACCGTTTGAACTCCTCCAGGTGGAGCGTGATGCGTCACGTGAAGCTGAGCACTTTGGCCTGGTAAATTGGGTTGAATCTGTGACGTAGGCTGAAGTTGTCCAGGAAGCGGTACGTTCTGTTGATTGCTCAGGTAACTATACGAGTGCCCGTACTGACCTAAATCAGGTTCAAGCGTTAAATAAATGTCACTGTCCGTTACGTTGCGAGCGGGTTAATTTCAATTTTTACGCAGTTTCGATACCTCCCCCCGTTACATTTTACGTGTATACGCGAAGCAGCCGAGTAGTACGAAAATGCAATTTTATTTCAAACCTGTCGTTGAAATATCAATGGAAAATAGGATATCGCCACAACTATCGTCTATCGCGTGGAATTCAAAAGGATACCGAGGATACGAAGAACATCCAATCGATCGATTTTCTACTTTCCGATTTTCAACTTGTCTTGCCTGTTTATAATTTATAGCCACCGATCTCTACATGACAAACCTAATTATATCTAATCGTACGTAAAAATCATTTAGCTGTATCGCGTGGGATGCCATCGAAGATCGACAGCGTGTTCTCAAGATTAACCCATTGCCTTACAACCGGTGATCCTCTTGCTAGTTAACTAGCAGGCTCGAAGGCGGTGCCGACAATCATACCGCCGACTACGCTCTCTTATTTCCATTTTACATTTTACATGCACGCACATGCCGTAACGCAGCACACCGAAATTGACTTTCGATGACGGATCATCTTGTATAAAGGCAAAGCGTTAATCATCGCTGCGGCAACATTGTAACGCTATGGCTTCTAGTTAATTAACAGCGAGAGGATCGCCCTGTTACTATAATATAGAATTACATCGGTGGCGTGGCTCAAGAGGCAAAATACCAAAGATACGCTGTTCAGCATCGAAGCTCCATCTTACCTCCGACTTTAATCGCAGGCTACAAAATTACAAATTACCATCGTGAGAATCTCGCAATATCGTAGTACGATACGTTTCGGAAAGACAGTGTTTTTAGTGGAAATTCAGAGAGAATCGGCACGATGTTGCTACATGAAATATTTCCCGGATATAAAATACTCACCGCATGCGTTCTTTGGATATTGCTGCATATTAACAGGAGGTTCCTGTGCTCGTGGCTTCCCATAAATCCCTTCCTTCTTCTTCGCCTCCTCCTCATCGATGCTTCTGCTGGACTTTCTCAGTTCTTCCGTGACATTGTTCAAACTCGCTTCCGGTTCCGGCTCGGCATCCTTGCGACTCTGCCCGAAACGGCTCGATATCATGTCCTTGATCGTGTGATAAGTTCTCGAAATGGACTTGCTCTTGTCTTCGTCGATTTTGGTGGTCCTTGGCGCCGATGCAGCCGACGTCGACCTTCGGAGAAATTGCGATTTTATCGGGGAAAATCAATTCTCGGATTCACCGAGTGCGGCGCGATACAGGTAGATATTTACGCGTAAGATTCCGCTGGCTGATAACTCCTGGCTTGACCCTCCTGTCTCACTTCTTGCATCTGAGTGCCCTGAAAAATCGTTTACATCGTAGTTACCTCTCAAGCTCTTATCTCTCCGTGTTATCCACCTAGTCGACTAATATTTCACACTCGTGCAAATACTCGTTACACGTGGTATGAAATGAAATGAAAAATAAAAGTTAATCTAGTATTTTAAAGTATTACTTTAAAATACTAAAAAAGTTAAAAGTGCGGCAAAAATGACAACAGCTGCCTAGTCGCTTCAACTTATTAACCATTCCATACTCTATGTCGTTTCTTCCTTTTGTTACAAGTTCAGACTGAATTATCAGACCAGTGGTAAATAAATTAGATATCCCTTACAATTGGCATATGCTCGAACAAACAAGTGTGATCCAATTACGCGATACTCGCCGTACATACTGCAACGATGACAAACACCGGACGCTAGCAACCTAACAAATTCAATTATTCGGCACCAGGCAGTATCAATTTATCGGTAGCCATGTACGGTTGTCGAGCCTCGAGCTTCGTGCAATTAGCATCAGAGAAAAGTCATTGGCAGCCAACGCTCGAGAGCGTCGGCGGATAAAGCGATTGAGAAGCACCTGAAACTTTTGCTACGGGACACGGACAAGCGATTAACCAGCGTGGAGACATTTTACGTAACACGCTATAAGGGAAAGTGTGCGATACGTTATTAAATCGCTCGGCTCAGTCGCTACAACTTTGGACTTTTCAACTTGGCGACAACCCGTGCAATTACTCCTTTTAACAAGGTTATCCCGACGCTCGAATAAGTTTTTCCGTATTAAAAAGCTTTTCCATTGAAATTTTTGTCCTCTGTCGCCCGTCCCTTCCATTCTTAATCTAATTCTTCGCTCGATTACTACAAGTGATAATTAACGTAAGCCCGATAAGAGTTGATAAGAGCAGATTATCGGTTACTCGCGAAATTTCCTACAATATACGGATTAAATATATATTGTACGTTCGCTTTTGAACATGTGTTATACGCTTGGTCTCGACGTGAAATTAAGTTATTTTTTAAATGAAAATAAGAAATTATCGATTACCGACACCGATAATCGAAAGATATCCGAACTGTTCGCCTTATCGAGTATTTCGAAACCGGCGAGGCGAAGCACGATTCTCACCGGAGGAAAGGCGTCGCGTTGGTTAGGGAAACCCTCGACGCAATCTGCCGGAATCCACCGAAAACAATTCTCCGTCGAAGAGAACAGCGGGCAGCTAATGGCAGCGTGTCCGTTTAAACCGCAGAGGGAATTTCAAAGTTGTCGGACTGAATCCTTTGGTTCTTAGGAAGGGATGTGGTTGGAATAACAACTGACACTGTCAATCAGAAGGATAGAGGAAGAGAGAGGCAGGGAAGAGAGAACAGAGCCAAGTTTCGCCCGTAGGGCTCCATCGCACGCTTCGTGCATACGAAAAAAGATTTTCTGACTTATGGTCCCTGCACAGCTGCCGTGTCGAGGATTACGCTACGCCAAATCTAACGTACGAATATAAAATGTTACGAGTCGTTCCCAATAATACGTTGGATCAGGTATATTTTCCGTTCGTCGTAAGCCGGACCTGGTTTACGCACTTGAGCACGCAGACAACAATCAGGCTTCGAGTAGGACAAAAACATCTGCTTACGTATTTCGGATGCTAACTAACACGCGCTTCGTCTTTTCGGCAAAGATCGTAAGCGCGCTTTCTTATCGTACTGGCCGCGACGATCGCAGCTGCAACAAGATATGCCTATAATCGCCTACGATACGAATTTCCTCTTAACTAGGACAGCTAGTTCTTACTAATCGTTTCCTAGCGAACGTTTATGTACGCGCATACGTACGTCATGGAACGAACCAAGGGAAGCAGGTAATAGATTCGCAAGACGCCTACATCGTAAAAACAATAGCTCGGTTTTACGGTGAAAAGCACGCGCACATATCGCTATTTACCATGCTGATTATAGGACAAATGCCGTAACAAAGAAACGTTAAATCGCGCGAAGATCGTCGTATGACGCGATTATCCGGCACGTTAGAAACAAATTAAAGAATAAGATCGGTGGGATCGTTCGGTTCGAACCGTGTCAGCGTTTCATCGACGAATCTAAAATAAATTAAACACGCCGTCTCTGTGCCAGAACGACAAAGAAAGAACGCACTCTGAACGCAGATCCGACGATAATTCTCCGTGTTCTTTGCACACGCTATATGACTCTCACATCCGTTTGTAACCTACGATCGTGGAATAGTACCTCGTAGCACGTGCATTAACGACACCTACTCGCATTTCCAGCGATTCACGTAGGTGCCCGATCGCTGTACGAGTTGCACGCGCGCGAGCCAATCGCCGGTCAATGAAAAGATTTCGTAATGATCGCGATTCGACCATCTTTGCGAATTGGCGTCCATTTGCTCCATACCTGTGCCTTCGTACGATTGACCGATGCTTTTCGAATTAGAAAAGCAGAGAGTTCGACTCGTATGCCAAAGATTCGAAACTCAAGAGGTAATGGAAGCTTTTAAAAGATAAGCTTTTAAAAGATATTCCGTGAAAATGAAAAACGAATCTTTTCTCTCTATCTTATAAGAGATACTGTGGCGCTAGTCGTAGTTAAATTTTCTGGCAATTATAAATTGTAATTAAGCGACCAACGAGCATAAAACATATCCCGCGTTTTAAACTCTGCTCGTCTTAAATCACATTGTTTCACGGTGTATACTCTTACATATTAATAAGCTATATCGGAGTAACGTTATCGCATCTAGTGCCAACAGTCGACCACGTTACGTAAGAAATTCGACTGTTTCCAGCCAGTCTTACCAGCACATTACGAACGTTAACAAGAGAATTAACTTACCTCTTGAACCCAAGCCTGTTGTTTGATCGGAGCATCCGGTGCAATCGCCACTCTACCGGCAGTTCTTTGTTTGTACTCGTGTAGAATGGGAATCTTGGAATTTTTGTCTCCCGACGACAGAACAACCTCGCGTTCGATCTATAAACGAAATATGTAATTCTCATCGTTAACTCTCAATTTTATTTCTGTGTGTTCCGTGTTAATCATTCGCTTTGTCTATTTTGCCAATTTATTAGTAAATATAATCTTAACTTCGCTATTAATAATCCACCGTGAATTTAAGATACAACGATACGATTAAAGGAAATTTTCTAATACCATATCCAAAGGATCCGATAGCGTTGGTAAATCGCGTACAATTTCACCATCGATCGTTCTAGAAATTTGTTCGTTTATATAATTTTCTCACCACCCTGTCCAGTCTGTATAGACGCGGTGTACGTTTGACGAGCGAACGAATCGCAGTTCGATTACACATTACCATAAAAACGTAGGTAGATTCGATGATAAAAAGTCGGAACGGAAGCAAGATCGACCGATGCGCGTTAAGACGACGCAATGTTTTCAACGAGGATTTCTCATCGTAAACGTCGCGTCGCTTCTCGGTCTCGATTTCACGCTACCTACTCGATTTTTCCAAACAACATCGAGAACAGCAGCACCGCTCGCCAATCAGCCGCTCTTTGCGTGCATATAATGCGTCTAAAAAGGGGTGTCACTGAACTAAACTCGCCTTGAAATCGCATCGCATCGCATCGCATCGCAGCGTATCGCAGCGCATCGCAGCGCAGCGCATCGGTCAGAAGAAAGCAAGCGTGATAAAAACGAGAGAGCTATTGCAACAGACAATGAACACGCCTAATCAACACCGTTCGATAGCATACGCTGTTTACGAACAATTTTCTGTGCATGCTTCCGCATGATTTTCTGTAGTATAATTTGCTACGAAACGAACAAAGAAAAGAAAGGAGAAATAAAGAGAACAGGAAAATTCTCGGTAAGTTCGTTGCCCGTGAAACGAGTTCACCGTTACGTATGTATGTGAAACTGTTCCTCTTGCATCGTCTTACATTCTTGTTAGACAAGTATTTTCTGAAATTTCTCGCCTCTCATCTCTCTAAAATACGTGTCGTAGTAAAGTACGTACGATACTCTGGAATTTTATTGGAATAAAATTAATATTTAAGATTTTGGAATAAAATAAATATTTGATATTTACCAGTTCGTTAAGTTACAGTTACGCGAGTAATCAAAATATTACTGTACAACACGATCACTGCGTTTAATTAGCTGCAGCATGGCGGTTTCACGGAGAGCAGCTACCGAGAGAAACTCGACGGGACGGGACGAGACGAGACGAGACGAGACGAGACGAGACGAGACGCGACGAAACGCGACGAGACGAGACGAGACGAGACGAGAATTTCCAAGTCACGAAAGATCGGCTGAATAATTCGCAAACAGTTAAATGCGCGGAATACATAACACGATTGTCGGCGGGTACAACAAAGGTGCCAAAGACAAGTTCGCCAAGTGACGAAAATAGCGAACTTGCGTAGAAGTAGGATGTCGTCACCGACAATTGTTCCGATTTGTTCTCGCTTCGCGAGGCCGATCCACGGGGAAAAGTGATGTATCTAAACGGCTATCGCAACCCCCTTCCCAACTTCCGGTAAACGGTACGCAAGTATGATGCTCGCTTTGTCTGGCTGGAGAATCTCTGAGAATTTTCCCAAGAACGTAACGAACGTACTTACAACGAACTGTTACCGAAGATTTCACCCAACATCTTCTGCGCAATGCGTAAGTAGAATGTGGAACATACGTGTTAGCGACGGTATCTTGTCAAGTCCGAGACGACGGCAATTAATCCGATGCTATTTTGCTTTCTACCGGAAAGGTAGAGACGAATTTCTGGGACGATACGATGCGCTATGGCGTTAAAGATTAGCCATTTGGTTCCTTTTTAATCACCTTCGTCTCACGACCATCTGTATGGTATTTCTTCAAATAGGCTCGTTTTCGCAAGCTTTTAGTAGCTTCGTAGTAGCTTTGCCTTTCGCCGCAATAACTAGATCGTTTGTTAACTAGTATCGTTTCGCGATATTAATTTTAAATCGTTATCGATTCTCTTCTTTCTTACGATTATCATTTACCACTCTCCTTCCTCTGTTTCCAATTAACAAGACGAATAAGTTGTACTTGAGTGGACGCACTATGACGGATCACCTGAGATGTTATCCAAGATACGGTATAACGCGTTATATCAAACGTATACCGAAAATACGATAGTACAGGAAATATACAAGCAGGCAATAAATTACGCTACAGTGACTTTCACTTTCCTTGAAACACCAGAATAGTTGGAAAATAGATATCTAATCGAAGGAAAATTGATTCAAAATCGTAGCTACGCTACGTTTCAATGGTAATCTTGATTTTCTAACAAACAACGAATAAAACGCGCGACCCTGTAAAGACTGCTCGGAGGAAAAATATTTAACTCGTTTGTAGCATGGGATTAACGAGGTTCGAAAAGAAGAACGATAGAAAACAAAGTGAAGAAACATATATATGGTTTCTCGTGAGTTGACCAACGAAAGTGAAAGGAAGGAAAGAGGGGATGGGATAAAGAAACGACGATGGAATATATGTGGGTAAGAAAATAAGATATCAAGCTAGTAAGATTTAGCTTGTTGACGTTGACATTTTGACATCGTAATACATTTTAACGTCCAATTTAGACTCCTTTCGATTTATTTCGTCCGAAATATTATTTCGATATCGTTACACGCCGACTTGACACGGATGACAAGCGTGACAACGATATTTATTAACGACCGCTAAAGTTGTAAAGAAATTTTAGAAAGTGTATCGTAACGTAGAACGCTGTGTCATGAAATTAAGCGAAATTGATATAAAAAAGGGAGCTCAAAATATCTCTACGCATATTTCTATCGTAAGATAATCGCGTTCGTTTTTACGAGATTGTCTTCAATGGTTGTCTTTAATTGAGCATGTAATTAACGAATGTAATTAATGTAATTTATTAACGAATACTACGTATCACGAGAGATACAACAAAAACATTTCGTCTTTCAACGATATTTCACATTTTACGTTAGAAAACTCTATTATCAAAACAAATGTACAAACTTGTGTGTCCGAGCACTAGTAAGTTGCAAGCAAGTTTATAACGAATAATCTTATATAAAAAGCGTTATCCGCAATTTGTTTCAGCCGATAAGTTAACGAGGCAAATAAATCGTCGCGACAACATTACATTTATGCGAAACAAACGAGTATATTATATCGTAAGACAAATTTCAAACACGATAGTAGAATTCGTCTTGTAGCAAAATCATTTTATACGTCTAAGCGAACACAGAAATTTCTAAGGCACTTGTCAAGTTTTTCTCAAGTTTTATTTACGTATCTTATTTGTCCCTTTCTCTATCTTATTTATTTATCTTCTTGTCTCTTAGGATTACAAATACGTAAGATCGTATTATATCTTTCTTTTTAATAACAATTTTAGTATAACATCGAATCCAGCAAACAAAAACAATGCTTGATAATTTTTTACCATGATAATTACCATGATAATTTTTTGCATTTTTTAAAGTTAATTGTTTACCGTGCCCTTAGCGACTTGTACATTTCTTGAAAATAAAAAATACGAAATAAAAAGTGTGGATAAGAAAATTTAGGAGGATAATCTCGTAATTACTCAAAGTGCAAATTCATCGAAACGGATGAAGCCGCGTTACTGTTCGACTGGCTGTTCTAATATGGAACTGCTAACGGAATCGTCGAATTAACGAACGTACGATCTGATTTTCATTACCCTTGATGCCAGCAGCCAGCAGACATCGTGGACAAGCATTCGGTTCCGAACGAGTCATCGCACATGTTCCCATGTTCGTTCAATTTGCAAAGAAAACTCGTCCATTTTCTCACACGCACGATCCCGTAAGGATCCAGCAGCAGGCAAAGCCGTTGCTTATCCTCAGAGGAAAAAAAGAACCGAGATTGAAGTTGATATCAGAGGAGAAATGGAGCATTGAACAAGGTAGAAGGGGAAGGAAGGCAGCGGGCAGAATAAAATGCTTTCATTCCTGCTGAAAGGAGAATGTCAAAGCGCTCTTAAGAGCGTCTCTTTGATATACTTCTACACAATCACCGCGGAACATCAAGGAGGATATTAAATTCACACGTTTTGCTTGTGTTCCTCCCTTATGGAATTTAATACCTGCCCTGTTATTACGGTCCGTTTGATAAAATTTATTTGCAAAGCATCGCGCGCCGCGATAAAACCCGGCCATCCAAACAATGGCGCTTTCCTTCCCAAAAGAATAGCAACTCGAGTTAAGAGGAAAGCGATTCCGCGGCATTTCCGACAAAACTTCCAGATAAAACCAATCGAAAGCACGACAATCGGCTTTCCTCGTAGTTCAAATAATCGATCGTTTCCATCAAAATTATTTTCTAAGAACTAGAACGAAGGATAGGATGGATTACGTTATATCTGACGAACTGGCATCCAACATCTCGACTACGCAATTGTAACATCCAACGTACAACGTATCTCTTTAGTCGATAATTTATCACTTTGACAAATGGAATCCGTTGGTCATCGAATAATGTAAATTTCTGCCTAACAAGCCCGCTCTTACCCTTTTTCTGGCAATCGCTAAGTTCTAAGTTCCGATATAGCGTCGTACAGTTCACGACTGTAATAAACGACTGTAATAAAGATGAGAGAATAAAAATGGCGTAATTTTGATATTTATTCTACGTTTTAACGTTGCGGAATGGTATCCTGGTTATGTAGCACAAGCGGTTCTTTCTCAATGAGATTAAAGTCAAGTTTAACGAGTTTAATCTTCGCTCTATATCGATACTATCCTACCGTTAACGTTACTGTATCTTTTCCGAATGCGCGTATATTTGACAAATTAAACAAATTATCGAAATTTCTGTTGGAAAAAAAGAAGAAGAACAACGATTAATACGAACAGATCTTTTTCGGATAATCTAACAAACGTGAATGATATGTTATAAAAAATACCAGCAGCCGTACGAATTAAACTGTTATTTGAGAATCGATGTCGTATTAATAGAAATATCGAAATATCATGTAGTAATCATGAGATATCTTCGTGTAATATATTTCTGCGCGAAACAATAACGAAAGAGTTGTTAACAAGAAATTAATTCTTTCAACAATTTTCCTATCGTTGTTCTTTTACGAGCTTTCTATTACGTTCTACACGTAATATAAATTACGTCTTTTGTTTCACTCGTACCTACTGTTATTCAAATGTTCCACCGAAATGCGAAATTAACCATCTCCGTTTTACGAGAGAAAGTTAATAACGGTTAATTACTTATTACCATACAATCAAGAACAGAACGGGAAGATCATTATCACCAAACAAAGCACGATAATTTAATATACGAATCGAATGTGCAGCATTGTATCGTTTCTAACAAACTGTAAACATTTCTTCGAATTACTCGAATATATCGCGTCGATTACAAGTGCTAGATATTTCTCAGCAATTCTTTTCTTTACCCTTTAGATCGCGTTGTTCTTTGTCTATCGATAACGCCGAGAAGAGACCGAGTTACTCATATAATTATATTATCCTTATACCGAATACCGAATATGGCTAAATAGTCGACGACGGTTTAAACCACGTTTAAGAATAAATAAAAAAAGATGGTTCATTGTCGAAAAAAATAAATTTCTAAATGTATCGTACGCGTGTACCAGACCAGGTGTTTCGTAATTGAACACGTTTAAACTTTGTTCTCTTGAAAACGAGAACTTTATACATTTTTCATTTATTTTCGCATACATATATAAGAAGCCGCTGTCGATTATTTACTCGTAGCATAGTCGGTACTTGGGCAAGTTAAAGCATACTTTACTACGATTACCACCCCATCCTGTAGTGGTAAACTTGTCGTATACGTATGCGCGCTATATACATATATGTACACATGTCGGATCGACAAGCATCTATTCAGCGTGTAAGCAAAGTAGGTACTTACTCGTTTCGTTCCAACAAACGTTCGACCCAAAGGTGACAGGTGTCGAAACTGAGCGTCGTGCGTGAATACGATTCCCACTTGGATTCGTAAAAACGATTCTAAACGAGATGCGGCCTTGGATATGCCGTCGGAAGAGAAAAACGCAATTAAAGGGACACTAGCACGCTGGCTTACTCGTTGCTGGCAGTAGCAGCAGCAGCAACAGCAGCAGCAGCACAGCAACGTCCGAAGAAGAGGTACAAGAAGAAGGCTAGAAAGTCGACGGTGGAGACCATACCGAATAAAGCGCTACGCCTTGACTTCTAACCGTGGCGTTTCCTTTTTTCATCGACTTGCAAGTCAAAGTCCACGACTGGAATCGCCATATTCAGTCTGTTACACCTCGAAACTCGTCGCGTTATCGGTGTTTGTAAAAATTCACCGGCACGCCTATGCGCTGCGTGTCTATAACAAAAGTCTCCAGCCCGCGACCACTTCTATATGCCATGCGTGTATAGAAGCGTAACAGTGCTCTACTATCTACGTATATACGTATATACATAATACATATGTACCATCCACGTTCCAGTGCACAATCGGTGAACATAGGTAGGTTTTTCGCGCACGTGGAATTAATGCACGCGTCGTTAATATGCATCGTTAATTAACGCGCGACCACTGTCCGTGACGTGGTTGCATCGCACGGAACCACCCGTATTCTACGTTATTCTTCCTATGCTCGTGTTATTTTTACATGGCTGTTGGTCTTGTTCTCTTCGCCGAACGAACCTCTTCGTTGGTTGTTCAAAACGCTGTCGCAAATTAATCACAACTATAATAGAACAGGTACATATCCGAATCCGCCTGAAACAAACTTACTGGAAATTTGCTGCTGTGAGTCTGCAAGTTAGCTGCCTGTTGAGTCTGATTCGAGCTCTGTTCCTCCCCGTAGAGCGGTGGCATCCTGTATTCGGGTGCAGGATTCTGCCCGGAACTTCGAACCTGGTTGTCGTCTAACGTGACGTTCCTTTCTATAGCGGAAATCGGCCGCGACGATTGCTCCACTACCGTCTGCACTCTGCTGCTCTCCTGCCCATTCTGATTCTTTTGATTGTTCGGCACCGGTTTCGGTGGTGGTACAGGCTTGTAAAGTCCCTCCTCATCTGAAACACGTAAACACGATACGTTTGTTTTGGTTGAGTCGAATCGAATCTCGATGGATTCAAGGGTTACCGAAAGTAAAGTCAATGGAAGGACGTAAAAGTTAGACAAAATTGTCACGCGTCTGAAAAAAAAATCTCCGAAACATTCAACCTCTAAATAGCATTAATTCCTGATAAAAGAGTAATTACGATTAAACGGATGTTGAGCTGCGCGTAAAGTTCCATTTAGTCGGAGCAAAGTTCGACGTATCCACACCATAGAGAAATGAATTCGCGTTGGGTGTCGTCTTTTCTTCTAGCAAATTTATCGGCATTATCGTAACCGAGTTAATCTATGTTTCTTCATTTAAACTTCATTGTGCTTCCGTGCTGCGCTTCGCTGTATCGGAAATCACTATGTAGGTACGTTTACCTTTATATATATTTTCGTGAAATGTTCGCGTTAATTTTCAAATTGTCGTTTAACATACCGTTACCTCGCTGCGCCAGTAACAAATAAACGATGCTCGGATCAATTTCTTCGACTTGAAACGATATTCTATTTACCTTTTCGCACTTGATTAATCGCAGTATAAATTACACGCACGGCTTACGCACAGAGTATAACGTTGTGCGCGTTTAATATATTAGAATTTAATATATTTAATATACAAAAAAAGACTTATAGAAGATAGAAATAGAAAGAACTGAAAAAGACTGTTTCACTATATGCAAATCTTTTCGTCTTTTACCAGGGAATGTTATGGGCGTACGTTCAACTTCATCGTCGCGATAATACTTTTCACGGTATTTGACAAATTATTCAGTAAGAAAATCGAGCATCGATTATCTCGTAACGTATAACGTTGCGGGTAGCTTCTATCTAGCGCGTTTACACACACGTCGCGCAGATCGAGAATTCCGACTGCCATTCGAGGGACGCTAGACACGCGTGATTTGACCGTGGTTTCTATACCTTGATTTTGGTTTTGTCGCCTCAGACGATTCTCCTGCTTAACTCTGCGAACCGTAGTGGCCATCGCGTGTTGGCTGACCATTTCTGAGGTATGCTGTCGCGAATGCACCAAGAGCCTCTCCTACACGTTTTACGAACACCTCGCGAATACCTTCTACACCGAAGGAACAACCTGTCATCACTAGCTGGCAAATTCCAAGTCGAACGATGCGTTCGTAGCGTTTTAATCGAGAAACACGCGTAACACGCGAGTGAAAGTGTGCTCGTTGTATCTCGTTTCGCTGGAAACGCTGAAAATGCTGAAAATCAACGGCCAACCATGAAACTGGCCTCCGAAACGGGATTTTATCCGTAATTACGATTAAACGGTTAATTCCTTCGTTCTCGTAATAGAAGGCCGATTTTATCGTCGTTCGAATTAACTAAACCAACGAGTTTCGTGTTCGCAAAAGACGCGTGTCGCAAGCCATCCAAGTTTCCATCATAATTACACTCTCGTCGAATCGTACGTTCCACGATGAAGAAAACGCACACGAGCAACGTCGTGATCGCGTCCGTTTCCTTCGCTGTCGAAAATGTTCCACCGTAGCTCGACAGAGTCTCGTAACAACCGTACATATAGTTTTATTTCACGATATTTCGCTCGAATCTCCACTTTTCTCGAAAGAAAACTTGCCACTTTTCCACGTAAAACGTTTACCACCCGAATAAACGTTCGCGTTGAATTATGTACCGTTCAGGCGGACGAATTATTAAAATCACGCGTTTCGTTTAAAATTCCGGCAACCGACGCCACCCGGTGCTTCGTTCGACTATAATTATCGTAGTCTTCCATTTCGAAACACACGTCTACACAGTACGCGTCGTTTTTCCGCTTTCTCTTAAAAAATCACCATCTTCCATCTCCAACGTATCCTTCAACGTGCTACGACTCGGATCATCTTCGAAGCCGAACATCGTTTCGCTCGTTCGTTCTTCGCGAGGATACCAAGAACGTTCATCACCGATATTCGTCGACTCGATCTTCTCCTCTTTCGCGTTTCTTCGAAGTAGTCGCATCGATGCCGACCGATTCGTCGCGAGTTTCTACGAAATCGAAAGAAACGCCAGGGCACATCTTTCACCCCGGTATCACCGTCGCGTCCGACACCGATGTGACCGAAAGGGGATTTGCTCGTCGATCGATACACGGCGAGAGGAAGGATGCGATCGTACGTCGAGCGAACGTATTTTCTACGGTAGTTCGAGTTTGTTCCGTGCACGCGCGAGTCGCGAGCGGGAATGCTGCGTGCCCGGCGAAAGAAACGGATTTTCCACGCGAGCGGAACTCCGATCTACGCTCGGCCCTTCTTAGACGCACTGAAACGACTCAAACTTTCCATTGAGTGAACGTCTGGTTCCGCCGTTCTGACTTCACTTCCGGTATCGTCCCACCACTACGAATGAGAAATCGTTATAGACATCGGTGGGAGAACGATCTATAGGGGAAAGAGACGGTCGTTAGAGGAAAAGGTACGAGCGATCATAGAGAAAGATGGAGAAAGATAGAGAAAGATAGAGAAAGAGGGAAGAAGAGAGAAGGGTACGATGGTGAAAAGGAGAGAAGAAGGACAGACGTTCGGATAATTTATTCCGCGTCCATACGCAGACGGACTCCGTGGCGTGCGTCCGACGAATATCAAGCTGCTCGTTGGTACTGCCACTGGCTGCTCGATCTCTCCGATCTCCGATAGTCGATGCCGATTGTCGCGACACTCCTCCGTTCCTACACTTTCCTTCGCTTTACATATCGGATTGCTGACGACGCTCTCTTTGTATAGTTCGTATCCGTCACTCATTCTTTCTCATTCTTTCTCATTCTTTCTCATTCTTTCTCATTCTTTCTCGTTCTTTCTCATTCTTTCTCATTCTTTCCCATTCTTTCTCGTTCTTCCGCCCTGCGATCATTCGATACCTTAACGTACGAAAAGTGTCACCCTACAATTTCCCGCGCCCTACGATAAATTATCTTCTTTCCATTTCACGCTTTTACGCAATTTCTAAAGCTACACTCCAATCGATCAATTTATTTGTACGCCGTAAAACGACGCTATATTCATAATTTTATAAAATACAACTTATTAAGAGCGGATTACGTCTGACACCCGATATATAAAAGCTGCAAAACGTTTCACTCATCGACACAGCTGCGTATACCAACACCGTGGAAAGTGCTCGAAAACTAGCGAAGAAGAAAAAATGGGAACGTCGCGAAAGAAAGTGATAAACGAAAGATAATTTAACTTGTCAACGGCAATGCGAATAACTGGCAAGAAACGAACATCTATCGTAGGAACACGATCGCAATATCACGGATCGAGTCTGTATCTGTTCCGACTACTAGCTTGTTTTTCACGTTTCTTTGAGCTATTCTGCCTTCCTATTAACATAGTTTATGTCTTATTACCATGTTATCTACGCGCTGAACGACCCATGAATTGGATCAAATAGCAACCTCGTGTATTTCTAACGATTCCTTAGATCAGGTCGTTAGAGATTAAATTTCTCTACTTTTTAGGACGACAGTGTATAGGTTACCTGCGACATAATATTTTTCGAAATAATTCCAAGATATACGGAAGGGCTAACGATTAAGGGTATAAAGAATTAATCCGTTTGATCGCAGACTTGCACCTCTTGGTTTCAAATCGTCTCAATTACGTATTGCTTCTTTCGAAACTGAATAACCATTGAAATTGGTGGAGCTAGCCACGACGGACAGTAGTATGTATCTACATATGGTTACATATGGAGTAGCTTGTTCTCTTGTCTTCGTTTTTCCTTCTTTTTTCCACCACTCGGTTTAAACTTGTTCTCCGCGATGCGCGTACCAACCGACTGTGTGGTCTCCTCGCGAGAAACATCGGCAATATGTGGAATCGTATATAATTGCGCGCACGCCGTGTAACCACGGTTTCCACAGGTAGGCATTCGACCCAAGTTTCCGCCAGCGACCAGCGACCAGCCACTTTCGATCCTGTTTTCGGCGATTTAGGCGCGCGAAAGGCTCGCTTCCATAAATCCGAGTGCTCCATAAACGTGCCTCGTTTCAACGTGCTTCTAAAGATATTCGTTCGTACGCGCATCCAAATAAACAAATATACATATAGTCAGTGTGTTCGTACACCATTTAAAACGGAGTAACTTCTTTCAAATTGGATCAAACTGTTTGAGACTTTTTGACAAGTTAGGAAAATTAATCTGCCGTCTATCGGATGACGCGTAAACGGTTTTTCGACAAGATTTCACACGACCGAATCGCAAACCAAATGCTAAAGATCTTTACTACTTTTTTATCCGAGCTATAAAAACAACTCGAGTTTGATCTAATTCGTAAAAACGTTATTTTGTTTCGAGGGTGTACGAATGTTTTTTCTTTTACACCAAATCCACCTATAACGACCGACAATACAACAGTCGGTCCTCCAACGATAAGACGTAGCTAAAATGCGTAGTTGAAATTATTTTAACGATATCACATTCTTTCTATTTTCTGTGTATCGAACATTCGCGTATATAGAACATATTTTTCATGCCGATACTTATCAAGATACATCTTATTCGTTAAAGATCGATTATTCAGCAAGGTGGGTATCGCCTACTAAAACTGGTTGTATCATTTTCCTTTCTTTTTGTAATTCAACCTCTGTTGAAACTGGATCTGCAAGTATTTACTATTACTAAGAAGAGCACCATAAAACTAATAGTTTTCTTCTAAACCTCTCTTGCGTCGATTACTCGCGTCGATATTTCCTGTTTTGGTCATCGAACGACGAAAGATGCGATAAACTACTTTGCTACCGATAACGATAAATTATGATACACATAGACACACATGTTACAAACTTTCTCCGGATAACATTGCTCCTTCGAGATTCTAAGCCATGTTCTAAAACATGCCGAGTCGTTCGACTCATCGTCGATCTTCTTGCCGGGAGGTTCATCACCTCCGCCACTTTGTGACCCGTTCCTTTTAAAACGTCCTTGTTACCCTACACGCCACCTAGACGCCGGGATCATCGGTCGTCGATTTAAGAAGATATCGAATTTGCCGCCAAATCTAAACTCGTGACTATCGGCAGCCTGATGGTTCTCGAGAGTTTGAAAGGTCTCGACACGTGTCGTTACTCGCTACCTCTATAGAATACGGCATGGCATTAACGCGTGTATCCGTTGCTCGTATCGTCCACCGTGTATTCTTACGTATTATCCAACATATTCACCTATCGATCGATTTCATTTTCCAAATTTGAAATTATTTCCACTTCGCTGCTAATTCGCATATATACGTTTCCATTAATTACTTCGTTTAGTTTACGCCCTGATCTGCGTATTTCGTCTGCGTTACAAGAGCATCACGAAGCCGTATCGAACGCTTTCGAGACTTCTCATCTTGAACGTTAGCATATCCGATCCTAACGAAATCCTGCCAAACTATGCAATTTTTATAATAAAAACATCTCGTCTCATTTCGACAATTCTTTTTATCCCCGATTTTTTCCATTATCGCGTCTGCCTATTCTCACACAGAGTCGCGACACATCCATTTCACGTGGGAAAGAATCAACACATCGCATCGCATCGAAATGCCATTTGACGCTTCTCTAGGAGCGAATAAAGGTCGCCTCACATTACACGTAGCTACATTGTCATGTTGTCTTTGTCACTGTGGCAAGCACCTACATGAACGCAAAGAGAATCGTCGATTAGCCGTGACGATTGTCACGTAAAAAATATATTTCTCGAAAACGCTTGACCTTTCATGACGATGCGCGTAGTGTGAATCCACCCTAACGTTGAGTGTAACGCGACGTTATCGAGACCCTCATCGGTTTCCAATGCCGCGTTCCTCCGCGTCTGCGACGTCCACCGCCTAAGAAGAATCTTTCTATGAGGCGTGCTCGAGAAACAATCGTTCTTTAACTCACTCTTGATAGATACATTCGATTCGATAGCCTTTCTCTCGAACGACGTTATATATTATACATGTTATATTCGAATAATATTACATATACACATATGGTATACATTCGTATACTTACGATTATTTGATTCAAGATTATTTAAAAATATATACGCACAACCCGATACAGATAGATGATTGTGCTATTTCGTTTAAAGTTCATTTCCGTCGAGTTAAATCATTCGTAATTAGATCATATCTTTATATATTCGTTATATAATTACAGATACTCGTTATTCGAAAACTACATTCCCGGGAAATCTTCAAATTTCGTACACACATAATACAAGATTAAACATGAAAAATCCAACGACGTGATATCGCGCATTGGATATTCGTAAAATGTTCGATATACTCGTTTATACGTGTAACTGTTTGATCGACTTACTTAGAAAACTGGTTCAAGTACATTGTTCGAATGTCAGTAGGAACAGACTTACGATCGAGTGAAAAACATAAAGATAACCGTTACGCAACGATGGAACAGTTTTACAGCTATTTCTTTAATACTTGCGTATGATGCAAAAATAGTTTATGTTCGATAAAATGCAAATGCTATGTATGGTCGAATGAAATGCAAGTACGTATGTACCGTACTCGTCGCGAGCCTATCTTTCTACACCTTACTTATATCTTCTATTGCATTTATATTTAGCTACATATGTAATGGGTAATGCGGGTAATTACAAGTGGGTAATGCGCAACTACTGTTCGCATATTATAAAATAGACCTGATACTTGTTTCCTATATAATCGGGCATTTTTTAAATTATAAATAATCGAACAACCATATCGATTTACTGTCTTTTAGACTCTTCGCTATGCCGAATTCTATATCGATTCGTTGTCTATAAATAATGCCTGAATCTTCAAAATATACTGGTTTATATAATATATATATATATATATATATAATATACAATATATATAAAATATATTGGTTATACAGCCAATATTAAATCGGCCTCCGTAAATAAAACGAACCACCGGAACGTGTCAAGCAGCGATGCATATCGCGAAAGAACCAGATGAAAAGGTTCGAAGGCCCAGCAAATTTGACGGTATGTTCTTCCTGTTAGGTCGAAGAAAATTAAGTGGTCGAGAAAAGAGAGTGTCGTTGACAGTGGATGACGTACGTAAGTAGTACATACATACATTTACGTACTACGCGAGGTGCCCGTGAGAAAATACGTTGAGGAAGAGAAGTCTAGGAAGACGGTAGGTGGGTCGAAAACAACCAAAGACTAGAGCCGAGCACGAGGAGACCACTTAAGGAGCTCAACCATGCGTGCTTCCCCGTACTCGCGAGCGTTACAGGTGAGCCGAAGTAACCACGAAACGAATCTTCTTCGAGCGTACAACAACGAGAAAATGGATAAAAAAAAAAAGAGACGGACAACACCAGAAAGAGTAAACAATAGATCCATGTACCGTTTAAAACTTGCATTTCCATTCGCTGACTTTTTAAACATTCAACATTCACGATTTCAATTCGTTCGATGCGTTGTTACAGAACTTTGATATTTCGATTCGTTTTACTAAACTCCATATTTGGTGTACCTTTTGCACATTTCAATGAACTTGTAGAAATCAAATATTCTTAATATTGTATATTACGTTCGATTTGTATCAGTAATATACATACGTATGTATATAATTAAATGAAAATATATAAACAACGCAATTGACCTTAAACCACTAAGTTGTACGCTTGATTTTAATTCAATCCTAACTATTTTTAATATCGTGTGTTCGCATATACGTGTACGAAGAAAAGGACACGACCTTCAGAACCAACAACGTATAACGTTAGGTTAAAAGGGAAGTTTTCTGACGGTGATCTGCGAGAAGGCACGTCCAGCCGAATCTTTCCGACGTAAGAAGATATTCGTCGACGGAAATTTATCGAATTTATCGAGAAAACTGGCGGAACGTAATATTGCACGAGGTTGTTAATTACCTAACGATAAGACGTTAAATACGAATTCTTAATATTTCTACAGAACGATTGGTAAACCTTTTACGTGCAAGTTAGTTGCAACCGGCAACGAAGCGAATCTTATGCCCGTCTTCGAAATAGCAAGAAAAACACGTAAAGTGGAAATGTAAGAATTCTTTTGGTGAAATTTTATCGTCTTGCGTAGAATACGTATATCGCCAAATATTTCGATCCTTCCTGTTAACTAATGTTCCAAAAATCGGTATCTGCGTCAATTAGAGGTTTACGTAAGAGGATTACTCGGTTAATAACTACTTGGTTAATAATCATAGAATAAAAGTTAGTAACTTTTAATTAGCATAATGTAAAAGGAGGATGTTGTAACGAAGTTTAGTATTTCAGTCGTTCTGTCATCGAAATATTCTGTATATTCCTAGTATTTTTTCATATGCTAACTGTGCTAATCGAATCCTAGAGGAATCTGTAAGTGTTAAATTAGCGACAATGTGGTTAAGTATCATGAAATTCTAGTGTCATTAGCAAACACACGTTGCACGTATCTTTGCACATCAGTACGTAAAGCATTATTGCCTTTCCACGTTCATGTGTACATACATTACCAAACGAGCTTCGGCAACCACGTATGAAATTCCCGTTCACTTCGCACTTTCATATTTTTACCTTCTACGTTTTGTAAATTTCGCGCAATTCGTTACAACATCTACGAAGAGACGCGCGTACGGGGAGTTATTGTCCGGGAAAGCTGTAAATTTTCCAATAAAACATAGCCACGTTAGACTTACTACGCTCATCGTCACTTTATCGTAATAAATGTACAACGTTCGTACGAGTAGAACATTTTCGTCCCGCGATAAACATCTTTTTACCTCGATTTGAAAAAATACCTATTATTAAACAAATTCAATTACGCGATGTAAATTGTTCGCATAGTAGGTATAGTTTACGATTGCAAAGTGGTACAAGTTATTGAAAGTAACAAAACTCAAGGTGTCTGTTATTATCCCCTTGCATTATACTTGCAAGTCATACTTTTGGCATTTTAACTACATAATTATATTCGAGGTCGATCGATCGTTCTCGTGCAAGTAGCGATATTTGAAATTATGCTCGAAAGCCAGAAGTGGTTCTCTGACACCTTATATTAAGTACAACCTAATATGCATTTTGGTCGCATCAAAAAGAATATCTCATCATCAGCGACCTTGAATCGCAATCGATGAACGAACATTATTCCGCGTAAGTTCGATTTCCATTTAACTTCTTCTTCCACTGGCACGTTACTCGTTAACAAACAAAAATGTTGAAACCATCGAAAAACACAAAAATTCCTTTTGCTTCGCGTACTTTTTGTATTCCTAATTAGACCGTGTAACTCGAAGAAAATTTCTCGACAATGGTTACACGATGAAAGACGAGAGCAACACTGGTACAACATACGATAAACGATAAGAAGCAATAAAACAAAAAAATGATATTTGTACTTCGAGTGTACCTATCTATTTACATCCCAAAGAGGTCTAGTCGCGTATAACCGGTAGTTAATCTAGAGAGAAACTCATAAAAATCTTGTTTATGTTGTTATTACGCGAGAATCCTTCCTTAAAGCCTATGTTAATACGATGTTTTTCTCTTATTTCGTACAACTCTGTGTTTAAAATGCAGGAAAGACTTGGCCTGGAAAGAATTTCTCGGCGAAGAATGACGAAGAGAAAGACTCTGACTCGGTCCTTGAACCACCTCATTCGCCAAACATTAATATCATATCCACGGCGTGGTAGACATCGCAGCATCGTGTTAAACGTTGTAAGATAATATTTTTCAAGTACGCGAACCGCGATAATATTCGAAGGAGAAGCAGGGCCGTAGTAAAAATTCACTCAAGCAGCGATGCATCCCGCTAACGAAATCATCTCGTCTCCGGTTCGTCTCGGTTCATTCTTCTTTTGTAGACCGTTCCTTTCGCAGGAGGCGCTTCCTCGCACTTCCTTCTCCTGTTGCTTCTGTTTCCTCGCCGCGCTGTGCCGCGCCGTGCCGCGCCGCATC
>NT_177474.1:1044354-1047780 GCF_000188095.3 Bombus impatiens
CACCGCGCCGTCCACCTTCCTACAAACGGCCTTTGAATAGCGTCTAGTTTTTGCCAGGCAACTAGTTTTACCGAGGGTTTTCATTCTACTCTATCGAGACCGCGTCCCTCGTTCTCTCTCCCTGCCACAGCGCTCTACCACCGTGAGAATGAAAATTCTCGTCGCGGCATAAAATTACGAGCAAGAGCGAAGGAGAAAGCGGCGCAGAGGAGGAGAAAGAGAGCTCACGCTATGAAATTGCCACGCTAATTTTTATTTCGTTCGATTCTATCGCGTCCCTCTTCCACGTGTCACAATTCCTACCGCCAATCGGAAAATCAATGCGATTCTCGGTTCTTCGTACTCTTTTCACCGTCCCTCCGATGTACTATTATAGATTTTCAAACGAAACCTTAATGCGAATAACTCTCTTCGTGTTTATTTTTCGCGCTTCGCAAAAATCTAGGGGGTTGAAAGTTCAAACTGAAATCGAAAGCGTTCAATGCCTGCCGCGCAACTCGGTTTGTTTCACCGTTTATTAAGTAAAGGTAGTCTTTTTTTAGCGTTGGACGTGTTTCTTTTTTTTTTTTTTCGATAATATCGAAAATTTGTCAAATTATCAAAAAAGATCCTTCTAAGGCAACTATTTAAATGATAAAAGTCAACGAATTTGTATCAAGATCAGTTTAATGACCTTTGTAGAAAACAAAAAACAAAAACAAAAAAATAGAAAGAAATCAAGAATCGATTCCATCTCTGCAAGTCCATATGAAAATTTACGTAAAAATATATTCATAAAGATACACTGAGAAACTGGTTGCGAGAAAGTCTTTTTTAGAAGAAACACGTTAACGCTTAGTACGTGTGATAAACATTCTACTTTTTTACTTTTCTAGTTTTGGCTTATTTTTGCATAGGGACTCGTTGCTTTATACGATACTTCGGGCTACACCGACGCCTACCGACGATTGGCAGGAACGGCACTTGAATTTTACCCCAGCTGAAAAAAATGTACGAATTTATCGAAAAGAATAGGGACACCTACCCCTAGGATAAAGGGACGGAAGCACTTGGCCGGATCGAATGGAAATTGCGCAAAACAACACGGATCCAGGAAATATATCACGCTACGAGCGCAAATCCGAACAAGCGACCGAAGAAAGAGTCAAGCTACCCGACCGACTTAATATTAGCATCGGACAAAAAGCAAAACGCCTCTGTACCAGTTTTACAAGCTCTCGTTTCTCCAGCCCTTGCTATGCTCGTTTTCTCATTGACGATCCTACATCGCCGCACCGTGTGGATCCATTTTTCCCTTCTAATCGCGAAAATCACTATTTCTCCGCTATAATAAACGATCGAGTTTCCTCGTCCTATCTCCGCATCTCGCTCGATAGTTGGTTCCGTCGAACGAGTATCCCGACCTCCTCTGCCCGAGAGATCGCCCCGAGGAATCTGTCGCGTCAGTTCCAACCATTTTCTCCCTCGAGAATCGAGGACTCGAAACGTGCGCCTGTATTTTCAACGGTACGAACATCTGCTGTTTCGCCATCGTCTTCCCATACGTATCGTGCGTTCGTGGCTAACTGTACAGCGCCTTTGACTATCTATCGGCCTACCGGGATAAAATAAATCCACCTATACACTCGTCGAATGTTGAACCAGCGCACTCGGTGTCCCGCTAGATTTGCCAGGAAAAAAGGTAAATCGTATACCTCTACGTCATCCGACGGTCGTTCCCTTCGTGCTGGATGACCATCGATGATCGCTCGTCAACTTCGTTCAAATACAAACTACGTATACCGTACAGCCGAGTTTGAACAAGCCTATACACGAAAGAAACTGTAACAGTAGTCCGCTTCGACGATCGTATAATCTATTAAATCGTAACGTATACGGCGATAAAGTAACGGATGACGAAAACCGAGTAAAACTTTTACATCGCCTCTGCCAGTTTCCGACGATTCCCTACTTTCTTAACTAGGCTGTAGTCAAGCGTATGCTAATTTCATTACGTATTACGCATTTACGCGTGAAGACGGTCGAACCAAAAGAAAAATAAGCTATTAATTGTAATTACATAACGAGTTAGGCGAACGATTGATAAAAACCGTGTGAAATCGATCAAACTACAGCATATGATTTTAGACTCGACGATTTTAGACTCAAAACGCTAGACGTTGGCAATTGTGTAAAAATACAAATATATAATATTCGTTTTATACGTCTTGGTTATAGGTCGGTGATAGAGTTGGCCAGTGTTCTAACTGGCGAATTTCCACTCAACCGGCAATAGTCTGCCGTTTAGTTATTTTCGAGCAACAGAGGATACGTCGTTACTTGCATTAGCTACGAGGGCCGTAATTAATTAGGAGACCGGGCGAAGCGCACAGCCACGAGTAATACTGTTACCGTCGAAACATCGCATAATTACGTACGGTATTTTCTCCGGTGAATTCGCCTGGAATCTTTCTAAACAGTCTTTGTTACGATACCATTGAAAATTCAATCGCAATTCGAGCGTTAAATTACTAAATTACTTTTGTTACGTTTCTACGCGTATGCCGTCTCGACGTTGTTGATATCGACGTTTAGATTACGATCCAGGGGTTGGCCAGTCTTGACAGAGACGTCAGTCAAGGGCTTGAGACGATACGAATGAAAATGGAAAACGACGTTTTATCTCGACAAGAAGTAGGACACTTTTCGTCGATGGCCGCTATCAAAAATTACTAATTATTCGACTCGTAATTAAGTAGTCGACAACTATGCGTTACTTATGTTCAGAGAACTTCTACCGACACGTCGAACAATTCCCGGTGTTCCGATTCGACGTAGTTTCTAGGTTACTACGGCTATTCATCGAACTGGGCTATCTACAATTGTATACAGTTTCATCTTCAACGCTCGCAAAGATGGCTGTTTAAGATTTTATTTCCATCCTGCGATTCGATTGTCTGCTTTCTGACGAACCAGTAATCTATAATATCGTAACAGAAACTTATCGGCTACGACACTCTAAAAACAAATAAATAACAGAGTGGTCGTATAATACGTAACCGCGTGAAAATACTTTATAGCCGAAAAGCTGGTCCATCTGTTGTTCAATTATCGCGTGATATTACTTTTTAACTATTAATAATAACGATCGCTAACAAGTTAGAAGGCAAAGTTTTATACACGATTCAAGTAGTAAACGGAATTTATTTGAATGTTTCAATTACGACCCTCGGAAGTTTAAAAACACCAGTTATACGTACATACGCGTACTCTGAAAGAAAATGTTACCTTCTTTATAACCGTTATGTTTACTACTTACTGATAAGAAACGAAAAATCTGATAAATATTATACGTCGCAGGCCAACAAAAACCGCAAATTTCTCTTTGTAAAAAATATTCTACGTAAGTAGTTACGCGAGTGTGTACGCGAGTGTGTACGCGAGTGT
>NT_177474.1:1048426-1061606 GCF_000188095.3 Bombus impatiens
GTACGCGAGTGTGTACGCGAGTGTTTACTACTTACTGATAAGAAACGAAAAATCTGATAAATATTATACGTCGCAGGCCAACAAAAACCGCAAATTTCTCTTTGTAAAAAATATTCTACGTAAGTAGTTACGAGAGTGTGTACGCGAGTGTGTACGCGAGTGTGTACGAGAGTGTGTACGAGAGTGTGTACGAGAGTACATTCACCGAGCACGTCCGCGATATCGTATTTACAACTTGCTTGAAACCTTCCATCGTAATACGCTGGCACAAATTCCAGACAACGTTGCTTCGATTCAATAATACATTTATAGACCCTCGTACAAGGACAATTTTCTCTCGTTTAACGAACGTTTAGTCAACTTTGCTCTTATATATACAACTGGTACTTCGTTTACATCGGGGCACACCTCACCCATTTTCATCACCTTGAAATATATCGTCAAGCATTTCGAACAACTTTTTTCTGCACGTACGTGTTACCAATGCTCGACTTTATTTTTCTAGATTCATAGAAAGTATTCTGCCTACGGTTGTGCATTTGTGACAGCGTATGTAACGCATTATCAAAATAACAGGCCAACGAATAATTGATGTTATATTACGAAATCGAGTATTCGTTATTTCATGCAAACGTTGCGGGACAGCCCACTGTGGCCAGATTGAAAAGTCTAAGCCACAGCCAAACACGATGTTTAATTCTTCTTTCATCGAAAGGATAAGAGGAATCTCTCATTTATATATACTATAAATATGAACAAAAGATAAACGCCAGGTTTGGTTTAGGCCATTGTACCGCTAGTTTTTCGCAAATACCCTACATATATTGAAATTGGGCTGAAGGTATACCGAAGCCTTTCTACAGTTTCGCTAAAACGTCAATTAAATTTAGCTGTTATTACTTTTCATCTTGATATACACATCCTCACATTTGTTTATAGCTTATTTTTCTCTTTATATCAGATGTTTAACAGTATTCCGAAGTACGGTGTACAGACGTCAAAAAGTACAAAGCTTTTGACTTGAAAGGAAGCGTTGAGAAACGTGAATTTTCATGACTCCAAAATATTCGGTCACTTTATAAATCGATGGTAAAGGATTAAAATGGCAATTTTTTCTTTTTTTAACTTTGATATTCCTTATATTTAATCGGTAAAAGAAAAGTTCGATTCGTGATTCAGACTAAACACCCAAGCCCAATCTCGTTAGACAGAATTTAATCTTTATTCTTAATAAAGCAAGTAAAGCTAAAGTTTGGTAATTAAAAAACCAAAATTTAAAGGTAAAGTTTGAAGATGAACTTTGCGACGACAGTATTAAAAATGTCTTTTATCCATTATCGCAAAGGTAATTGGAACACCGCGTAATTGGAAAGTAATTTGTACACAGGTATTTGTTAAACGATTAGCTGGAAATTACCGTCGATGTTAATTGGATAATGTTAGAAGCGGCTTGCCGTAGCCGTTTTGTTTTACATCATCGTAGTTAGAGCATTATGATTAAAACAGGTTTTACGCTATAATAAAGACGCGATTCGTATAATTAACCGAGTCGTAAAGCTTCGAAATATCGCGTTAGTTACAGCCTATCGGAGATTATTAGAAAGTTATTAGAAAATAATTGGAAAATTGTCGCGTGAAATTTTGATGTCGCTTCGTAGACAAAGTATTGTGCGATATCGCGTTATAAAGAAAGGACGCGCGTTAATCGGTTAAACTTGCCTCGTTTGAAAAATACGTTTTACAGAGAACATGGAGCATCTATTGATTCGCTTAGCGACAATGGAGGATCGTACGACGTTTGATCAACCCGACTATTAATTACGAGAATATCGATTTGTATTTGCGGGTAGTAGAGATACAGTCTGACCCTATATACCCATCGGAATTAATTCGACCGAAATCTAGCGAATATAGGCATCGATCGCGGCAAACACGAGACACTACGTTAATGTCAACTATTTTCAAGAAAGGTATTTTACCTCTCAGAGGTATCCCACGATGGTCGCGCAACAATCGCGTAGCAGAAGATATTTTCAAGCAGCTAGCACGTGTCCCCCTCCTGGTGCCACTGTGGCCGCACTTCACACGCAAAAATCAAGATTGCAAAGGGGAAAATTCCCTTGAAACTGGAAACACGCGCACGCAGCGTCTCAGCGCCCTAACAAGCGCCAGTATATACAATGTACGTTTTATTTACACGGTACCCTCCGCGCCCCACTCAGGTTCGCGCATTCCGGGCGAACGCGCTTCTTTCCATCTTCTCTACATCCGATTTCAGCCTTTCGTCCTAACCAAGTAAACGTGTGTGTAGGTACCTTCCTTACAATCTTTCACACGCAAACGTTTACGATATTCTTTTCGCCGGCTTATCTCGCTTTCTCCTCCCGCGTAGTCCAATTTCTTTCTACGTCTATACGACGCTTCTTTCATTCGGATTTCGCAAGCGTCTCGTGCCTTTCTTTTTCTTTACTAGAAATCGATGCAACGTCCAGCTTCGTCGAACGTTGCTAGTTACGTTTTTGCTTAATAGTAATTCCACATTGACGATGCGAGTTTCTTTAATCCAAAGATTCATGGTTTATTCGATATAGTTTCCGTCTCCTCCTTATTCCACATCAGACGGCATTTGCTATCTATGTAGTTAGTCGGTAATGTTCTAATAAAATTTCCAATAAGTTATTTCGCCATGAGCATCCTGCACGATGTTTCCATTGACAGCTCCTCTGACCTTTCGCGTATCAATTCGTTTCCGTTTGCACGTGTCTACTCTTATAAATCCTTCGATTGCAACGTTGGAAAATTCGTTGGAAAATTCGTTGGAAATTTGTTCGAACGCTATTAATTGCAACCGTAGCTCGCTGAACGTCGCGTCGCTTAAAAAACGTTTCGAACGTCGTTAAACTGCTGAAAATTCAGCGGTACGGTGCAGCAAGGATATAAGAAGGAAAAAGATAGAAGAAAAAGAGAAAACCGATGCTCTTTTCAAAGGTACATAGTAGACTGAACGTTACCTTTCACTTGTTCTGCGTATCCGAACACGAACGCGCGTGTACTCTGAGGCACCTTTTCAAATCGCACGTTCTCCACGCCCGTGAAATATCCGCACAAAGATGAATTTTATTTAACCTATCCAAGGTACGCGCCGCGTTAATACAATACGAATCGCCTTAAGATCGAAGACCAAGCTACCGAACACGATGATCGATTTCCGAGAAATCGATCGTTTCGTTGACGGGTGCGCGTGATCCCACGGCGAGTTAACCAGCGTTTTCCACGTTTAGTTCACCTGTTTTGCTTCACCTGGCAAACTTGGCCGCCGCCGCCTTTCGACTTCACCGTTGCACGCGATTCGATCGTTTCGACGGATTTCGATCGCGTTCAGCGCGCTGCTCCGATTCTTAATGAAAAAAACCTCGTGGTCGACGGTTTTCACAACTTTGTCTGACGCGTGCTATCCCATAGGAGGCAGCTCGTTCGAGCAGCGACGTAGTACTTGGCGTGAAGCCTCGGGTGAGACGCCAGGTGGGTACCGGGAACGATCGTCTCCTCTCTCTTGTCCGCGCCTGGCTCGCCCCACCAGCAACCTACGGCCAAGGTTTACGGCGAACAAGAGGATTCTTAATCCTTTCAGACCCGCAACGAAGGTCGAGGCGCCTCTGCAGGGTTCGACGATCTTTACCAGGTGACTCGCAGCGCTTGGATCTCTGCTTTATCGATCCATCCGTTTATCATCTTTCCGATCGACTAAAGATCACCGCGCCAATAGTAACGACTAGTAACGACTAGTAAAACGAGTAACGCGAGTAACTATCGCGTTAACATACTGGAACGTTAACATCATGAACGTACTCGCGTTGTCCAGTCCGGCTCCAACACTCGGTTAGCCGTGAACGGTTCGGTGTAACCCGATCCGAGTTCAAACGTCCATCGGACCACGCTAATTCGACTAACGATCCTTTTTATCTTTGCCTTCCTTTCCATCAAACTTTAACCAACGCATGTCCGAGATTTCTCTATTTGATAATTTTAATCTCCATATAAGTTTGTACGCGACGTATTTCGAATCCTATTTATACGCGCAAAAATATATCGAGCGATAGCCGTTTTGCGCCGAAAACCATCAATTAATCGAATAAAGAGCAAACGTAATCTACGTAACGAAAAGTCTATCGCTACAAGTCGAAGGAACGAAATAAACTAATTTTAACGTTCTTAACAACACGTACAAGAGCGCGGTAATTTCAAAAAATTTCATTTTATGCATTGTAGTTATGTTCGTAGGAATGTTCGCGGAAAGTTTTTCTTCTCTTTTTTTTTTTTTTTTCAAAACATTCGAAACATCGAATATTTTCGTCATCTTTGTACAAAGGACCGGTTAGTTTCCAAGATAAAAGCTTGCTTACTTCCAGTCGAGCAGTCGAGCCGGCGTTTCTGTAACACACAAAGAGAACACGCAAGAGTTTAAGCCAAACTTAAAGGGACGCTTATACGTGAAAATGTCTATCGGAAATGTCTGTCAGTGAAAAAATTATTTCTAGAGTATACTTATATCGAGCTTTTTTAGTGAAAATCGTACGTCAAAATAAGAAAACAACTTCGCCTCGATGTAAAACTGAATTTCACGTTCACTGTTATCTATATTCGTTAAATTCCACGTATTTCGAAATAATCTATCTTACAGAGTATACAGATTCGCATTTTAGGAACATGTAAACGCACGTAATACTCACGTCGCTTTTGTACGCAGTCTCGTTTACGTTCTTGGTCTGCATCGTCTGAAACATCGAACAAACTCGTTAACATAATTTTACGTATAATACAAGCCTTTTTGAAAAAACAGAGTTAAGTAATGCAGTCCATTAGCGCGTAACGCTGATCGTGAAAGATACCGAACGATGCTGGCCTGCTATTCTTTTTAATCGTTTAATTCTCTTATGTATATATTGTATGTATGCATTATATATATATATATATATATATATATATTTATACTTGATAAATCGCTAATCGTTGTTCGTTTGTTATTGCTACTAAATTTCCCATTCGTTTCTTCGTCGTATTTGTTGCCTTCGGTTTCAGATTTTACAATATCAGCAATATAGCAATCAGTCGTGATATGCCGCAAAGCATACATCACGCATACATATACATATTTCTGATCAACGAGTTATGTTTTTCTACGGAGCGCGCCTTAAAAAACCGCTACGACGTAAAAAATACTTTGCGTATTACAAACGCGTGTTAAAACGTTTTTAACAAGCAGATTTACGTACACGTCCGAAAATGAACTGACTCGATACTTGTTCGTTCGAAACTACAATATATGTTGGCAACAGTGTCGAGCCGATACGTACTTTCCATGAATGAGCGAGCACGGCGTCCATGAATCACTTGGATGCGACGCGACGCGACCATCGAATACTCTCTCACGAATAAACAAGACTACCGATCTGAAATCGGTACAAGTTCCCTTAGGTTCCGTGACCCGAAGCTATTAAGCGGTCGGGCATTTTCTCACGAGATACCTCGGTCTAATTATATGTCTAGGTTGCTCCTGTAATCTACGGGTTTGTTGCTAAATACGCGCCTGTCCCGATGGGGTCCAAGGAAAAGAGCCTAATCTTTATGTCCTGGTACTCGATACTTGGCTCTTCGAACTGCCGTTTACCGCCGTTTACTGCCGTTTGCCGCTATTTTCTGCCGCTTCCTGCCGTACGGATACGTCTCTCTCGAGATCTCCTATCCACGAACACCGTTTACATCTGCATCGAATCGAACGAGCCGATCGAAAGAAATTTCTTCGTCTTCCGAGCGACTGCAACATTCTTACTATCAAAGATAAATATTATTTCGAAGCGAACGATAACTATTACCAGTAAGCATAACCTATTTTAGAATGAATTTCAATTTTCAATGGCGCGGAACCTCCAATTACGGAATATATAGGAATGGAATTTGCAACTTTAACACCGCGATGTCACCGCAAAATTATTTCTTACTTCGTAAAGAAATATTATTATTCCTAAGATTTCAAAGTTCCAATCTCTTCGGAAAGTTGGTTTAAAGAGGCAGATCCAACTACGATTTAAAGGTTCGTTAAAAGTTAAATTAAAGCGAAATGACGTTACAGCGACGTACTTCTCCGTCGAGAGAGAAATATTAGTATCGAAGGGTGGGATAAACGTTACGTTAAATATACATTGCATAACGCTTAGAAAACTGACTTTGTAGAACGACAGGTGCGTTCTTTACCTCTGGCAACGTTTTAAATCGACTAACTTTTACGCGAAACATATTATACGATACATCGTACGATACGATACGCGATGTCGATGAAAAATGTGATATCTGGCTGGAACTCTGCATAGTCTATGAAAAGAAAAGAGGCTCGCACGCATAGGTATGCGGGAACACTAAAGCGGATACATGTTCGATAATCGGTGGAATTGGTTGAGCCCGTGTTGCTCTTGACAGGATATTCCCCATCAACCTTCGACTGGACCGATCCAAGTCCTTCCTTTTCGTGGCAAAAAAATTTTAACGATCGCCTCGATAATTTCGATCGAACTCTACCGTTTGGCCGCCGCCAACTTAAATAGCGCGGCAGACGTTCGTTTAAAATCTGGTAATTGACGTTGAGTCGTCCCGGACTGGATAATTAGCATTTCAAATTTTCGACTATTCACGGTGATTCGGAAATCATCGATAATGCCAGACTCGCTCGGTCTTTTTCGCTTGGTTTCTGGCGCGATTTCGTGCCACTGCCGGATGATCGCTCTCTGATGATCGATCCTACGGATCACATGTACAGATCACAGGCAATCGGCTTTCAATCTCGAAACCTTGATCCTGCGATTGCCTTCGGACCAAGGTACGACAAATTAAACACGTTGCTCGGAATCGAGGAAATCGAATAAACCATCGAAATACCTTTTGTAAAACACGTTTCTCCGTACATACTTGCGCTATCGATTCTCGTAAGATTAGTTTCTTTCTTTCCAGAGGAACAAAATAGTGCAGACGTATTTCGCGCGATTTCGTTGTCATCGATAAATAATTATGGGCACCACGAATTAGAAAATACTAGATTCAGTGATTCTCGTTTCGGTTAGTGGCAACTCGTCCATCGAGTTTCGACCTCTCGAGGCCGCGTCTGTGCCTGGAATTATAATTTCGCTTGGAATGAAAATTCTCGGAAGAATCCCCGAGGCATTCCACAGTCGTCAATCGAGGATGTGCGATACGATCTACGATAAGGAAGCGCACGGTTCGACTTGTCTGACAATTTTTTCCTTCGATACATGCACGTACTTGCGCGTATTCGAAATTTTTATTTCTTCACAACAAAAATACATCTTCGTCGACTATCCTTTGCACGTAATTTCCGACTATCGTCAAATCCTGCCAAAGTAACCTTTTTATTCGGTTACTGTTCGTATTCTCCTACTATTGTACGTAATGTAAATGTTGATGCTATCTATAGAAAAGTAGTACTATCGCTGTATCGTGTACGCGTATAGGTTCGCTTGTAGCGTAGTTGAATTAAAAGTTGAATCGAAACGAAGAAGGAACGGCGGAGAAAGCGTAGTGCATAAATACGTGGCCGTACAGTGAATTTGGAGTTGGAAATTGGGCAAAAGACAGGAAGTAGGAGGAGTCATACGGCGCACCGTGCAATTACGTATGTAGGTACTTACTCGTGTACGCAAAAAGGTATGATAAATTCGATGGAGTATGTACAGCAGCCGAAAATCGCTCAAATATCGAGAAATAAAAAAAAAAGAGAGAGAGCAAAAGAGATCGTTAACGGCGGCGGCTAACGCAGGGAAAAGAGATACAAAGGAAAACAAGCAGGCGATCCACATTCCCCGGTGAAAAACAAAAGGGTGAAACGAAAAGAAGGTAACAAGGAAATAGGGTAACGAGATGGACGAAATTGAAAGCTCGCCGGGACGATAAAAAAAAAGACGAAAACGAACTAAATAAGATTTCGTTTAAAATCGTCAAGAACGGGAACATGTAAATATCATGTATGTTTACGCGCGGTGAACGGAAGAAGAGCGATGGTAAGGAAAATTGTCATATTCTAAATGATGATTTGTTTGTAGAGGAGAATGTACCGATCGGACCAGATCGATCGTCATAATAGACATATTTATCAACGAATCGAATAAACAACGTTAAAGTATCTAACAATCCGTAAGACGATAACGTATTCTGATGCGATATTTGCTTTGCGATATGTATGTACCATGTATCGAGACCTTTAAATCCAATAACGTAACCTTGTATGCGGAAGGATTGATCGCGCGTGGATTATCCGTGTTACGGATTATCCCAAATTCCCCGTGTCGAAGATAAAACGTTGCTCCTTTTCTATCGTAATATAAAGAAAATTCTATTCAGCGAGAAATTTTCTGTTACGACGACAACGCTGCATGCGCGTACAGAGCCAATAGTTTATACCACTGCTTGCCAGCACTTTTTCCCTTTCTCCAACTTTTTCTAACCGTATAAATCAAAATGATAAACGTGGTATAACAGTCGCAATACATACGTGCACGTAACGGTGACTGTACCGTAATTACTGAACTACCGATGAAATCGTCTAAAAATTGCAAAAAATTCTTCCATTTTTATACTTCCATGTTACCGAATATCACTACGTCGTACTTGGGTCGTATCGAACACTCGTTTCGTAAAAAAGATTTTAACTATCGATTTAAAGGACGGTGGTAAATTAAAAAAAAATTACTGACGCCATTGTACGGCGTTTAAAAGATCGTAAAACTTTGACCTTTGCCGTTTCTCATAAAAAACTAGCGCTTGAGAGAAAAGAAAATAAAAAAGAACGGCGAACAGCATACGTAACATCCTGTACAGATTCGGATCTTTACGTTTAATACTGCTCGCTAATTTTAATATACATAGAAACGAATTACTCGGTAATCGAGCTACGAGAGACGTTCGACGATTTAACATATTATTTTTAATCCACTTTGAATAGGCGAGAGATTTAGAACCGTGTGGTCTACTCGTTAACTTGATAATTTTCTGTTTTTCTCCTTATTTCCTGCAATTAAATAATATCGGAAAGACAAGCGTCAAAAGAGAAAGTGCATTTTAATTCGGAACAAGTTCAAGTTTTGCTTCTTTCGTAAAGAGAATATATCTTATACACCCTTGATACATACCTCGTGAATTTACGCTAATTGGACGCGTAACAGATTCATAACGGAATTAAGGTGATTACAGGAAGTAATTAAAAGCTATCCTTGAAAGTTATTCTGCTTAATCCATTAATTACGAATACATCGTTAGCGATCGCGTGAAACTATACGCTTATTGACTTAAACGCGTGTATTCCGAAGAAACGAATAATGAAATCGATGACTTTTTTTGCAGCAAGCTCTATACAAAGACACGGTAAAAATAGAAACAATTTTAAAAGTGAAAGAAATAGAAACCGATTTTTTGGAAAAAGCTTCACCGACCAGCTAATCGGTAACTAGTAACGGTTACTAGTGGGTAACCGAAAAAGGTGAAAGTATACCGACATACAAATAAATAAATTCGACGCATTTTTCCCCATTTACTTACTCTCCCTCCGAGTCCGTAAAGATAATAAACGCTCAAACGCTTCACGGTATTTCAGTGATATTTCCACCTTCTGGCTTGGTGAGTTCTTTCGAAAGAGACGAGTATAAAAATATGCAACTTTTATTATTACCGACGTATTATATCAGTCAATTTTGACTATAGCTATCGCACCTTAATATCGTTTAGTTAATTTTCTTTGAAAACGACACGATTCCTTGCTTGATAATATCTTGCTCGTTTCGTTTACGCCAAGCAGCTGTTCTCTTAACTTTGCAAGATTTTAAACAAGCGCCGAGAGTAAAATAACTCGACTAGCCGTAACACCCGGCTGCTGATTCGCTCTAAATTAAAAATTTCTCTCCCTCTTCGGAGCCACCCTCCTTCGACCCGGCATACTTGATAACTCGCTGATAAACCATCTACCAGGACGATATAACACAAATCCTGTTGCAATTCTCGAGTTAGTTATCGATATCAAACGTTGGAGGAATATCCTTCGATAAAATTACAGTTGATCGATCGCATCGTGCTTTTCGGTAGATAAAAGGTACGAAAAAATATACTTTACGTTAATTTTGTTACTTTTTCGTTCGATACTTGGCTTCGTTTCGAATATGCGCAATAAAAATCCGAAGCGGATTCTACTCTTTCTTTAAGCTCAACGACATTTTCTCGACGCTGTCCATGCTAATAATTCTACTCCAAAATCTCGAAACTACCTCCTTGATTACAAGCCGTTAGACGCGAACAGCAGCATTGTCTTCTTGAAAAATTATCATCTCGTATTGCTTTCGTTTCAGTTATAACTGGCAATAATTATTCGCCTTGTAACATCGCCGGATATCCTATAGCGACCAATTTACCCTTTGCAAAAACAATTTCACTTTTCACTTTCTTGGCAATATCGAAGAAATAACGCAGAAAACGTGTTTGAGTTTAGAATTGTACGTACGTAATAGAAACTGTACTTATGTACTACCAAACAGTCATCTTTTTCATCGTAAAGATGTATTTATATGAAATTTACGTTAATTTACGACAAACAAGCGACCCAAGTTCGTCAAGCGTTTTCAAGCGTTAACGCATATCTATAATTTATCCTTATAACATAAATTAAAAGTACCTACAAGTACGCAACAACTAGACGAATTAAATGGAACGAACATTCGAACATGCCACCAACATCGTCTGTATTATTCGTAGCATTCAAAGTTATTCGCGCAACGCACAAATGTTTTTATCTCGGTTCAACTCACACGAACTTTGTATACGATAGATGAACACAAGCTCCGTATGTAGAACTTCCGAACTATGTTTAAAGCTTGTGTCAGCAAATAAAACACGAATAACAATGGCAATCCGCATTAGTCGATTTTAAATTAGCTTGGAATTTCACTAAAATCCCTACGATCGTACACGAGATAGATAGATAGATGGATAGATAGAGATAGAGAGAGAGAGAGAGAGAGAGAGAGAATGTATAACTTGTAGAAACAATAATTTAGTTTCGTACAAATACCTACAAAACGCTTTACGCAACTTGAAGGAAGCTATAGTCTCAAAGCAAACGAACAAAATTAAATCGTGTTATATGCGGTGGCAAAATGTAACTATGCCGCTATTCATTGGTATACAAAGGTATTTCTTCACCCTCTGTCTCGGTCTCGCTCGAACAAAGACTCGAATGATTTTCAGTTTTTCCGATTCGAAAAAGATATCTAGATAGCTCAAACTTTGTAAAACGCTTTGTAAAACTAACCTTCCGTTTTAACATGCTTTTAGTACAGCGAATTATATCGTAGATTTACGAGTACAAGAGAAGTATGTAACTTCGTAACGAGTAGGATCGTTTAACGGAGCGATAGACCTGTATGATTACAGAACGTGTAAGAATCATCGAGCCGAATACACGAGTACATGCTCCGTAGATCACATGGCGGTAATAACGGGAATACAGTAGGAATTGCATAAATCGCAAGTGGAAGAAGCAAAAAAGATTTCCAAGGTCTTTCGTTGCGCTTACCTGGCCGACAAAAGGGTCGCTGTTTTCGTCTAGGTTCGCCTCACCGATATCTTTGGCACTTCTCGTACTTATCAACATTCATCGTTTTTCACTGTACAACGCAAATTTCACACTTATTTTTTATACAAATATACGAAATAACCACGTAACCGTGTCGTTCGTTTATACATGACAAAGTACCGTTATATAAATATGTATATATATACGAAATACCGTTCTAGGAACAAAAAGATACGTACACATAGAAGGAAATAATTACGGGCTAATTACGTAATTATCTTTTATCGCGTGCAACAACAATTTTCATCGGATAATTTCGAATATGTTAATACGCGGTAAATTTACATACGTATCGCGCTTGCATAGCAAACTGACGCGACAATATCTATCGTCACGACGATATGTTGTTAATTCTTCGATAATCTTCTCTCCTTGTTCGATCGTTGATCGTTTGTCGCACTTTTATACGAACGCGCGTTCCTGCTCCCCTTTTTTAGAACCCGAGCAACTTTAACGATCCCGTCGTATCACGTTTCGAGACGAATATCGTTCCGTGCCGCTCCGACTTGACGAATTATCACGAAATCGTTCACCGTTGTCAGACAGTCGGATTTTATCGGTCGGATCGCCGATCGATCGTTGGTCGAGTCCGATCGATCAACACGAATCGAAAGGAGGGAATTGGGTAAAAGCGAACGTCCGTCCGGCAAGTTGACGACGACAACAGGAAAGAAGAGAGCGTGTCGTGGAATGGTCGCGGATCGATCAGGGGAAAATGGATTTATCGAACGAGATCGAGAGGTACGTCGCGTCGAGGGCACGCGTCGTCACGAACTGACTAAGAAACGGCCTCTGCGAGAAAAGAACGGAAACCTCGCCGCGCGGCTTTAGGTTGAATTAACGCAAAGCCAGCTGATTGGTAGGTGCTCGCGAGCCGAGCATCTTCCGGCCTTTTCACGGAACCCTCTCGTCCTGCGTCCTTAACGAACGTAAACACACCTGTCGGATTTACTGCTGCCGGTAGTCAGGTTAGCGTTCCACCGCTTCACCGTTCCACCTTGTTCGGAGGTGACCATGGTTACGATCGTAAAATATATTTACACGAGTAGTTTCGCTTTATTTTATTTCGTACGGAAAATTGCGTGAAAGTATATTCGTTACGATATTACGAACGTCGTCTATTCTAACGTGTAACGCTTTTTTTCAGAGGCTAAAGGTACGTAAAGGAGCATGGTTCCTCGCCGGCTTACACATACAGCCATGCAACCCAGTCCGACGCGACTTGCGACGTCGAAAACGCTCGAGAGTGGAAGAGGAACTCGTTGCCTCGGCCGGTGAAGAAAAGCGCAAAGCGCTCGATTAATTGGTCGCAGGTTGTATCGAGAAAGATTAACGCCGAGTGGGGAAGGAAATAAGCGGTGGGGGTTGGAGGGCGAGGGACGATAGGAGAGGAAAGGGGTTTGTAAGGGAAGATGGAAAAGACAAGGGGGTGGATGTGGCTGCGCGCATGTGCGTGCTCGACCCGAGCACTTGTTACCGGTGGCTCAGTCTCGGCTC
>NT_177474.1:1062132-1105223 GCF_000188095.3 Bombus impatiens
CGCAAATCATCGTCACGCGAACGATCCGAGCCCCGGGAGACGTTCTAAAGATAGAAAACTGGAACCGTGACCACGAGAACGTGTTGGAAAATCGCGATAGGTCCTTGGTAGCCGCGTTGGAAACGGCGAATGAACGGCTCCGTCGACAGCAGTCGCGCCTACTCGGAACGAGGAACGCACCTACAGACACATGCGGAACGAAAACTTGCTCCTCTGGGAAAAGGACGCGTCGCTGAAGACACTGGCGCGCACTAACCATATATTCTCTCGGCTCTCTCTTCCTTCGACCGGAACGAGGAAGAGGGAACAGAATGCAGAAGCAGCGCTCCGCTGACCGACGAGCCAGGACCTATTTAAAACAAGGGAAGGACAATCGTAGCTCGTGGCTTGTAAATCGTGCGAATCGATTCGGTTGACGGTTCGTCGGGGATCAGAGAAACCCTGTTTCATCCATCCACCAGGTGATTCTTCCGCGCTTCTCTCTTTCTCCCGTTTACCCCTACTCTGAGAAGAGAGGAAATTGAACGGTGGACGATGCTTTCCTAAAAAGCACACCGACTACGATCTTTCGTCGCTTTATCGTTTCTTTCCTTTCCCTCCCTTTCCTTTCCTTTCCTTTCCTTTCCTTTCCTTTCCTTTCCTTTCCTTTCCTTTCCTTTCCTTTCCTTTCCTTTCCTTTTCATTTCTTTCCGTTCTGATACTGTCCTACGAGAGAAACTGTCTCGAGAATTGATATTCGTGCGAAAACGCTTGACACGATGTCGGTGTTCAGCGTCACGCTGATTTCTCGACTTTCTTCTTTTCCAGTCCTCGAGATACTTTTACACCAAGCTTCTCGCCCCAAACCAAACGGAGATGTACTTATCGTCAGAATCTTAGGAGTGAAACTTTATAGTATACGCGTTCGTGCACCCGTGATCGTCAAAAATATTTCTAGTTAACGTACACGTCGATTCAACGATCTTCCAATAGCCAGAGAAAAGTTAGTAAAAGTAAGTAAAAACTGTAAAGTAGAAAGTGAAAAAGGGTGAAATTTCCATCGTTTCCATCAAACATGCTTCCACTTCCTTGTTTCTGTACACTGTTCTGTACGCTGTACGCTGCTCGCAAGTATCCGGCCACTTGCTTATTTTTCCACGACACGAGTAATTTAGTCATAAAATAAGAAAATCTCGACCGATTTTATCCGTTGCTGTTACTATGGCTATCGTACAAAGATAGTAGGTAGATCTGTAAAAGTAAATATGTATATACGTCACGGTAATAGTTGGCAGGTAGTTGGACGTAGTTGCGCGACAGTCATCCATCGTCTGACAAACTCGATATCTTCCACTTGTTTCGTCTCTAATTTACGAGTCGGATAAAACAAATTCTGTTAAATCGCTACGATCGATTCAAGCGGTAATTAAACGGCGATTAAAACCGCCTGTACGATCGAATCATAATACGTATAGGATATCGACGTCTATGCGTTCGTGGCAAATTTAAATGTACAAAGATGTAGGGAAATGCGCAAGCTATGCATAGTGTGCGAACATATAACAAACGCATATTTAGAATAAACTACGTGCCATAATACAGAACGAATCTCCGCTTATTCGTTTGCTCTGTTCGTTCGTTCCGATAAAAATATGCATTTGTATAAACATCCGCGATCTAGTAACGCATAGTTGCGCTTTAATACGGGATCTATAGATACGTGCACATGTACATGTACGTATGTACGTGCTGCTTCTACTAATTAATGTCTACACTTTGCTGTGTAAAATAATCGACGAGATCTTTTCCTACAAATTGATCAAAGCACCAACATCGTACTTTGTATTTCTTTCTCGATCGAGCGTGAAACAGAGGGAGACGATTTCATATTTATTTTCCCGTTTCCAAGTTTTTCCATGACGCTCTTGTTCCGTTATACTGTTCCGTTATCGTGTTTCGTAAACGTTAACTCGACGACTCAAGAGACTCGTACTCGATCCGCGAATCGGATCGATTATTCGCTTCTCGATACCAAATTTTACAGCCATTCGACCAACACCATGTAACACGGTCAACCTGCTTTTAAGATTATTCAAATTTTTACGTTCTCTCTCCTCTTTTCGTGTCTTTGTTTACGCGCGAGGCAAAGTATCCTTCGTTACAGACTTTGCCGTCTTCTGATTATCCCTTCAAACGTTTTTCCTTTTTCCATCATTTTCACCTTCGTTATCGCTTCTTCCTCGAGTTTTACATTTCTCCATCGAGTAAGAGACTTTCGTTCCCCTTCTTCTCCCAATTATTTCCCGTCGGTTCAACTCCGAATCAAAAACGAATCTTTTTAACAATTAAAGCTACAAAGTTAACGGTCGAACGAGAATTTTTGTATCTTCGTTAATTTCTGCTACGCTAAAGCCTTAAAGCTTAAAGATAAGTCTTTGGTCGTTCGAGCAATTCGATAATTACACGTTGATCGATACTTTCCACCACATTTACCTATTTATTAGGCTAGTTGGTAGGTCTATTTATCAGAGAGGTAATTATTTCTTGTTCCTTTCTTTACATATTTATGAACATCGAACGAGACAGACGATGTTGGCGAAAAGTCAGTTTGCTCGAAGAGTAATATCCACTTGGACTAGGTCCAAGGTAGAAAATTATAGAATTTTATCATACATTCTCGTTAGATGAATTATATTATGATAGACGATTAATTTTTAGATTTTCAAGGACTCTGCGTACGTATAATTACCGATCGTACGTATTCGTCTGGACATCGCGTCGTGTCGGTACGTTTGCGATGAAACGAGAACACCTTGAAATCTCGTAAAAACCCTATAACCGCATATAATAAATCACGCATCGAAATCAAATATTTCTCTCTCTCTCTCCCTCTCTCTCTCTCTCTCTCTCTCTCTCTCTCTCTCTCTTCTACTTACAAATTGACGATCGGGAAACCTCGAAATCCTCGTGCTTAAATCTGCATTCGCGCTTAGCAACGTCCACCGTCTCTCCTTTTCCATCAAGCGAATCGTTACCACTTATCAAGCAAGTTGTTCTAATTACAGTATTCGGCCGCGATCGTTCTGCTAGAATATTTCGACAAAGCGTCGTTGCATTCGATGCAGCCGGAGAAAAGACTCAAAAGAACCGTGGATCGTTGTTACTCGGTGATTCGTTTTGACATTCGCAGAAGATAAAGCATATTGGAGAGGAGAAGGAGGAACGAGTTTTCCGTTTTTCACGTGTATCTTAAATGAACTTTAAATGAAAAATTATCAACAACGGAGACCAGCAGGAGGACGAATGGATTTGAACTTTTCGCTTAAACGTAACAGTTTCGATTTCGACGACGACGACGACGACGACGACGACGACGACGACGGCTACGTTAACTTCGAACGGAACGCCAGCGATCGAACAACACGTTGCTTCGTATCGATTGTTCGTAAAGTGGTAACCAAATGGTGAGGAGCGAGGGATTATAAATGACTAGCCTTTTTCTTAATACGTTAAATCCTTCGGGGCAAAAATCCAGTGAAACGCTTGAACGCGAGTGATTCGATGAAACCGTGGGAAACCAGCTGATTGCCCGCCGCTTGATTAAAGTTTGCTCGTCCGTTTTTCGGCCGGATTGATCGCCGTGCGGTGTCCGTAGATTCCATGGTCGAAGCGAGTCGAAGATCAACGAAGCTTCGTACAGGATTGAAGATTTTTCCCGCTCGATCCGGTCAAATCTACTGATCGTTCTCCAAGGTAAAATTCTATTCCCGAAGAAGAAAGGAACAGATCACCGATACTCGACATGGGCTGCGAACTCAGCAAATTGGCCACACCGAATCAACCTACCACGGACCCACGGCTTCCGTTAACAGCGAAACAGAAATTTACGGTTATGGCCAGTTGGAAAGCGGTCTCCAGAAAGCTAGAAACGACCGGTGTCTTTATGCTCATGAGGTTTGTAACGCATTAAACGTAAGAAAAGTTCTATAAAAATTACGTATCACTAGAGCGTGCATTAAGTACGCGATATCACTGGAATCCAGAGATAGAAGAAAGAGTACGTGGCTCTGTAATATAATTAATAAAGTAACGTGCGATATAATTAATTGCGAGAAGCAATAAGAAATAAAAACAAATAAGAAATAGAACCATGCTGTTGAAAGGTAGGCGTTTCTTCGAAAGACTTTGTACGATGACCGAAACGATGAAAACGATGCTATTAGTCAATTTCGTTTCTCCGTTATTACAAACGTTCTATCGTCGTGTTTAGTATCGAGTCGAACGTTCAAAATGCACCGTTAAAACACCGAAATCGGCCGGTTCTTAGTTTCGTTGTCGCTAAAATTTTCGTCGTTTATCATTAGCGCGCGATAACGACCCAACAGTTGTCAACGTTTCGTCCGTTCGAACTGTTATATCGGTTTAACGGGAGATGAGGATTCACGGACTACCTACAATTTCCTTAAGAGGTGGCCGATAAAGTAGAGATCCGATATCGTACGATTACGATATCCGAGAAACTCGCCACCCCTTTAGAGCTTGGTCTTATCTATATCTTTTTCCCCATTTGCGACATCCGTACTTGTACGCGATATCGTTAAAGGCGGATAAAGCTAACGGTTACGGACGAATTAACCTTTTCTCCAGAGACCGTATATTATAAAAGACAATGAGATACCATCGGCGGTATAATCGTTCCTGTTAACTTTTCTAATCCAAGGAAATTAACCGTATTAATCTGACAAACTATAGGGGATTATATGATTTATAACCATTTATATGGCGATTCGATTCCACGGTTACTCGATGGATCGCGTAATAAAATTTCCGCTCTAAGGAGATTTTATATTTTTATTAAGAGAATTACGCAAGTCGATAATTTATTTCATACTACGTCAAACGCACATTTCCAAACAGCGCATGTTCTTCCACATTCGTTACAACCTTTCTTTGTATTTTCCGCGAGATCACAGACACGTATTATAAGTATCGCTAGTATATCGTGTTTTCTACCATCTAAAATGTCCAACTAACGTTCGGATCGATAGGGTTCGAGTTAGTAATAAAAACATTTGGATAACAGAATTTACGTGCACCGAAATAACATCCGTTTCAAACGAACTTGCAACTTCATAAGCGTACGAATCATATTCCTCCGAAATTCACAAACACCTATTACCAACCAGCACATGGTAGCGACATGTCGACCGACGTGCTTCTCCTTTTATCGTAGAGGAAACAAATCAAGGACATTCTGCACATACGATATATTCAGATATCGTATACGTGAAAGTGTAGCATATCCATCGAATTGGAAAAAAGGAATTCGATACATATTTGAAATAAATAAACGGAAATAAAAGAAGAAAATGTGCACCTAGTTAATAAATAAAATAACGGGTCACGAAAGGAGGCCTTTGCAGATAATTAAATTGGATAATTAACTACCTCGTCTGCCTCTTTTCTTTTTTTTTTTTCATCGTTCGTCCACGGATACTAGATTTTATCCCCGGTTTCTTCTCTGTCAAACGCACGTAATTTCCTTTCGTTTGTCTTTATATGTCGGCTTCTGAGCCTTTCCATCGTTCGTGAAACAACGATAGGTTTCTAGATATTGGCCTACAATAACCGAGCGTGATCGGCGTATTTAGGTAAATTCAATTCAATTTCGGAATTTCGAATTCAATTTTCGAAAAATGACTCTGAATGACAGTTTCTTTTTTTTTGTTTAAACGCGAAATGTTAACTTTGATGTTTGCATATTAATTACAGGCGAGTCGCAAGTAGTAAATTATCGATACGATCGTTATACGTTGCTTTTCCAGCGCTCGTTTTCCTCGCATCTCTACCTATCTCTACCATGTTCGCGATATAGATAACGTCTTGCCATTTCCTCCTACAAAGTAGTAAATTCCGCGTATAAAAATATCAACGATCGATCTTGCTGTTCCAAGAGTGTCGTGCGCTTTACTTTTCGAATAATAACCTCTCAACTTTTCAAATAATACGAATATATCGTTTACCAGACGCTATATAGCGAAAGAAATTATACGGAAATTAATTATAAGGAAAAGAGTAACGAGCTATTCGTTATTTAATCGTATTACTACGTAGTTACGAGTTAGATGTACTTTGTATCATATGGTTATATAGCTATAATTCGATCGAAGCTATCCTTTTGTCTCTTTCGCGGCAAATAGAAGAAAAAAATATGGCATCTCGAAAGATGGCAAAATAAATTTCGACGAAAATATACGTACGCGTATAGATTTTAAGAGAAACTGATGCAAAGTGTAAGAATGCATAGAAATTAGGCTAGGAAGGCCGTTTCGCCGAACACGCAAGACTGTTCGTTGGCGATCAACGTGTTAAAGAAACGGACAAAATTGAAATTCTATCGTAAGTTGTTAAATTATTTTGTAGATAACAAGCAGCTTCTCCAATGTTACACGCAGCTCTAAATAATTTCCTATACACGAACGGCGTTATACACCGCTTATAAAAGTAAAATCGATAATCCAGGTAAGGGTTAGACCCGAAATCTCCGCTATAACACATCATCCAATATTAGATTTTACCTATACTCGGTATTCCACTCTCGGTTCTCCTTTCTTCATCGATTTCGCTCTTACGACGAAATTCGCACATAATTTCATTTTTCTTAAACTCGTATTTTACGAGTCGCGTACGATTTCCATTTGCCAATTTATTCCTCAGTCGCGTCCTTGAAACGTTAACTAGTCCCGAACGACAAACTTCGGAAAATGATGGAGATGCTTCGATAAAGGAGATTATCGGGGAAACGGGAAGGAGATCATCTTTACTCTCAACCCTATTGCGAATACAAATTTTCATTTCATTGGTCGAACGTGAATTACATAGTCTTGCGAAAGAGTCGTATCTCTTATGTCTTATCGAATTACCCGTTAATTGCCCGTGAAAATATCCGTTAAAAGAGGAAAAAAGAAAATATCAAAGATAGATTCTCTATTCTACGAATGTTTCAGAGTCGAACGAAATGTAACGCGAATAACGGCTATCGATTATTTAATAATTCAAGGTAGCGAATAATAATTTTACTTATCGAATAATCGATAATTGCGTTTAATATACATGTACACGTACAAGAGAAACAATCAGAGCGGATATAATGATCGAATGTTACGACCAACATATTCTCGGTTAACTATGAAACGATTATGCCTACAACTATAATTTACTACAGGTATCGTGATCAAATTACAATCTATAATACATACTACATTTACTTTATCGTTTCGTCGTTTTCGGAATTACCAGCAAACGATCTATTTACGATAGTCGCTGGTCTCCGTTCCGCGAAGATGAAAAATCCGAGTAGAAAAAGCAAATACATATGTACAAAGGAGGATTCGTAAGTTTAGTCGCCATCTAATTACGCTCTCCTCGCCGATGTCCGATATCGTTCGACGACAAATGATTCCATTATTCGCTGCTCCTCGTTTACTTGCTACCCTTTTAGCGTACACGCGTCCATCTCTTTCACTCCCTTTATTTTCTATCTTTATCTATCCACTTGTTACTGAATTGATGAGATTCCTGATATCGATGCACTCTCGGCGTAATTAGAGCGTACGGGATATGCCTACAAAGGGCTACCCTGAAATAATTTATCGTGGACCGAGGAAAAAACCGCACAGATTCGACCCTCCGTCAACCAATAATCAACCACGGAGCAGAGCATAGAAGCGTGGAACAATGATAGTCTGTATATTTTCCACTTGTATCTTTGCACAGATTTATCCCTCTTCCGATTCCGATTCCGATTCCGATTCCGATTCCGATTCCGATTCCGATTCCGATTCCGAATCGAAATCGTGGTCTGTACGCTCTGACAAATATCGCTCGATTGTTAATCGGAAAATAAACTATTATCAGAGTATGTAATTAAATTCATGTGAATTCATGTGAATTCGTATTAAAAGTACGGTGGAATTTTTCGTCCCTCTATCTCTGGTATCGATGTGTCGATTATAGGTTCGCGATAATATAACCTCGACGATAGCCTCGCCAAGGTATTCGTGAAACAGCAAACGTAACGAATAAACAGCGATTAACAACAACTAAACGATACACGCGGCCACGTTTATTTTTTTGCTTTCTGTTTCTCAATGTTAACGAGCGTTCGAGGATTGAAGGTTCCGACGTGAAACGCAGGCGATCGTTGTTTCTCCCTCTCTGTCCCAGCTGTTAACGAACAATAGACTTCCTCGTATTGGCATTTTCAGACTATTCGCGTGACCAAGCGCAGAAATAGTGCGTTCGTGTCTGTCATTTCTAGGCGAGTCGACGTGAAAACGAGTCTATCCCGTTTCTTCCTTTTTCCTCCATTCTCCCTGTTATTTTTCGTCCGCTTTCAAACCGATCGTTCGTTCCTCTCGTTCCTTTCATTTCCTTTCCTCCTTATTCTCCGTCTTTCTTCGTACGCCTTCTTGCTTTCTTTCAAACTTAACCCGTTTCTCCTAACCAACTCCACTCCTCCGACCATCTCTTTACCTCTATCTCTTTATCGCAAAATTTTTCGCCGTTTTCTTTCTTTTCTTACTATTTCCTACTATTGAAATTGTCAAGATATTCGTCTTGAAACAAGTAAGCGACGTTCGTTCTATCGTACTTGCAGCTCTATCCAAATGAAAATGAAAGAGTAAATAAATAAAACGGTACGATAAGTAAATAAAACGAGAACTTTTCCCACAAAAGCGGACATTTTGAAATTGCAAGGCTCGATATCGTTTCGAATATAACGAAGCGCGTTATTAAAGGAGCTATCGTTTACGCGTCTTTACCGTCAACGTACTTGACAAGTAACATGTACACGTAGAAACGAAATGTTTGCCCTTTTTCGTGATTGATAGCGCTCCAGTTGCTGGATACGATCCATTCTCTTTAACGACGGTAGATGCTCTGCTTTCTCCGTTGGTGGAAAACCGAAAAATGAGTGTCGCGTTGCGTATATGCTCGCTGGGTTACTCACAGATGCGACAAACGACGGTCGATAGCCGTTGGAAATTGACAATCGTCCGTTACCGGCGTATCGAAGCGTTTCTGACGCACACGGAGCCAACCTTTTTATTATTTATTTTTACCTGCATCCTACGCATCGATATAACTTGTTCCTCCTTCTTATTGCTTACTCCATTCTTCGTCAATGCGTCACGATATTTACACACGGTATTTACACCGATCTAATTCTTCGAGAATTGTTCGTTTCGTTCGTTAAATTGGCATCTAAGTTGGGAAACGTCGTGTCTCGAGCGATTCTCCTACGGTGATCGTACACATCCGTATGTGCGGACTACGAATATAACAAATTTGGCGAATCGATTACGAAACATCAAAGTCGATAATTACCTTTGAAAAGCTATTCGCGTCTCAAGGGCCTTATCAAAGTTCCTTACTATCGATTCCATTCGTTTCAGACACCAATACACACGAAACACGTACACGTACACGTACAATGTGTCTTTACGTTGCATCGCATCTACAAAGTTACGTATTATGTACAAAGTTGCATATTGCTATATAACGTTGCTACATAACGCAAAAAGCGACACTCGTAAAGTAGGTTATACGTATAACAATGATAAACGCGCGATGCGTTAATAATTTCTTTTATTTACATATCGAAAGCAAATCTCTAAACTCGTTGCTCGACATCTTACCAGCCTCCTACAAAGTGGAAACTAAAAATTTTAGCCGCTTAAGAACCGAAGAAAACGAAGCGCAACGCGTCGTTGGAGAGATAGATAGGTTTGTGGTGGCGGTACGGCTAATTAAACGTAGAAACAGAAGAAACGCGATTCGAATAAGACTCGAGACAGAAATACTTATTATAAGCATAGCAAGTAACGATGCCGCGCGACACTCGTCTTACCTAAAGAGATAAGCTTCGTCGGTGCCAGATTTTAAAATGTTCATATTAAACCTAAAGAACGAAGACTTTAGGGACCTTTTAACGTTCTACGTATCGTACATATGCATGTGCGCGTATACGAAATAAAATAGCCGTAGAAGAAGCGATCGAACGAGAAAGTTTAACGCGATGGATAGCCGGAAGTCGTGCTAAGCCGAGAGACGCGAATAAAACACGAATAAACGAATGATAATGAAAATTAAAAACGATATCTGACGCGAAAACGAGGAAACGGTCGCTATAAAGCCAAGCGAGTAAAGCAAGGAAACAAAGATAAAGTCTTATGGAACAACAGCGTTGCCTCGACCGTGTCACGGACCAAGTTTCGCGAGTTTTACTTTCGGAGAAAGTACACAGAATATATCGTAAAAGCTTCTATCCCCTAAAGGCCAAGTACAAGATTTATGACGCCTACAGAATTCAAGAAAAACAAAGTACTTTTCCTTGTCATCGGTAAAAACGTTGAAACACGATTTTATTCGAATATAGAATAAAGTCGTAGACAAAATGACGGTATAATTTTCATTTAATAAAATTTACTCTCAACTTTGGACACTTTGCTCTTCTCTTCGCGTCTTTAGAAATATATTATTTATCTCTAAAGAATAGGAAACGGTATAAAAATTGCGGTAAAGTATCGCATAGTTTCGCGCGTGTATTCCGCCAATGTTAATTACAAAACAACTACGCGAAGCAACTACTGACGACAGAGAAAGTAGGATACCAAGCTTCGACTTTTTATAAGTTCACTCTCTCGTTTATTCGCAGGTTGTTCGAAGAAAACGAGGAATTGGTGCAAATGTTTTCGCGTTTTCTCGACTTGAAATCGAAAGAGGAGCGCTTCGATATGGTAGAATTGGGCAAACACGCGGAAAAAGTAATGGCTGCTCTGGACGAAGGTATCAGAGGACTCGACAATATGGATGATTTCCTCACCTGTCTTCATCAAGTCGGAGCCACGCATACAAAGATTCCTGACTTTAATCCACAGTACTTTTGGGTAAGCTCGTAAAAAGTAACTTGTTATATACTTGATATTATCGGTACCAAGAAATCCTATCGTCGTTCGTTATCACGTTACTATTTCACAAATGTACGAACATTTTTCCAAAATTGTAGTACTAGAACATGATAAAGCGACGCGATCAAAGATCGAATAAAACGTCTCGGCGTGGGCATCGAGATTTTGTCCAACGTTCAGTTGCTATACTACGGTTTCTCGTCCACGATAGTAGAATAAACAAGTTCTTTGATTTCCGATTTTCTCGCGTCTCGAATGTTCCCTTCGTAGATTCGTTACGTTCTATAGTCGCTGCTGAAAATACGAGATACCTCTGTTTCACCGAAACAAAGTTGGACAGTAATACGTATGGTATACCGTGTGTGATACACCGTAGCGACGTTACACGTACCATGCAACAGACGGGATACTACTTTTTTCTTCTTCTCCTGAAAATTCTTCTGCCGACTCTGTTGACGATTCCAAGGCGATCGTTCGTTTCCTCGTTAGGCTGGTTCGATCGAACACCGATCGAATCGCGAGCCTTCCACCTACTACAGCCGTAATATAATCTTTATCGTGCGATATTACTTAAATAAGTAAACATATCACAAAATCAAACATGGATCGAATAGTTTTCGAGTCTGATCGTGTCTGATCGAAAGGCTGCGTTGAAACTTGTATGTAATGCTTTGCACGATGCTTTTGGTAATGTTATTATGGTTTGCAAAACTTTTGCAGATATCGACTCGATCGATGGCGTTAAACGGACAACGGACACGGAAACGCGTATAACTAGCATTTTACGCTAAATCGTCTACATGTTACTAAACTTGGCATTCGTTAACAATTATAGGAACGTATATACGAAATTAAACGGGAGACGAACGATTAATAAGCTAAAAATATTCGTAAACGTTAAGAATTTTATTTCGACTTTGACCCATTTGACGTTTCTCTCTCTCTCTCTCTCTATCTGTCTCTCTCTCTCTCTCTCTCTCTCTCCCGCCCCTCCTATTCCTCTCTCAATGAATTTTATTTTCAGAAAATCGAGCAACCATTCTTAGAAGCCGTGAAGCGAACTTTAGAAGATCGATACTCGGAGAACGTGGAGAGCACCTACAAAGTGACGATCAAATTCATCATCGAAACGTTAATCGACGGTTTCGACAAAGCTCAGAACGACAAAGCGCAAAGCGGCACTGCTAAATCCTAGTCGTCTTAGCCTTTTCGTTCGTAAGGAACAAAAATGATTTGCCGATTCGCTGATCGCTTTTTCTATCGGCAGTCGTAGTTTTCAAAGAAGAAACCGATACAATCGAAAGCAATGAGATCGATACCATCAATGAGAACGAGTAAATCAGCCGATGGCGCGATCGTTCGTTTGTTCCAAAGTATGTATAAAAAAAAGTATGTATGTTTCTCCGGATTCTCTGATCCGCGATGTGCGATCGGTACGATCGAACGTATTCGATGGAAGCGAGACAGAGATAAATCTTTGTGTAACTTTTTCTTTACAGAGGCACAAACGGATGGATGCCCTATGGCTTGTAGTTAGGTTTGAAATCTTTTTCCTTCGAGCAGGTCTCGGACATGGAAAATGCATAATTCGTAAGAAATGGCTATGATTATCGTATCTCGTTCACTCTCTTGACGGCCAAAGAAAACGGATAACGCGTTCTCGTTTAACGTTTCTGCAAACTCGCAACTTAGCGGAAGAAAACATTTCTCCGTTGAACTATTTGTATCGGTCGAACACGATCCCACAGTCTCGTCTCGCGATGATTCATATACACGTACGTATACTTGCATTATTATATACGTATTCACAAGACAACGCGTACACGTTGTTCGAACATGATACGAAAGTTTCGGGATGAAATGGTTCGGGAGGTTGCGAAAGGGAGCAAAGATTCTACAAAAATAGCGTTACCTTATTATTCGATGGCCCCTCGCTTCGCCGCGCTATCGATTATGGAATTTCAGCCATGTATATATGGTACATACGTATCAAGGATCGTTTCAAACCGAATTGACTGCCAGCGATTACGATTAGCAGTTATTCACGTTGAAAAGTTTCTGCGAAATATTTATTCGCGAAAACAGCCGAGTACAGAAATCTGAAACTTAGCTCTGTCCAATTTGTACAAGTTAAAAAAGAGAAAAAAGTAACGCAACCAGAAATGGACAATCGTCGATTTAGTTTGATCCGTTCAGTTTCCGTTCAGTTTTTCCGAACAATCTGAATAATCGACGAATCGCTCGATAATATAAATACACAAGACAATATCCTTATGCGACAGTTTTATTATCACCTAACTTTAGATTTTAAATCAATTGAAATATCTCTCTAATATCATATATCTATATTTTATATTTTACATCGTCCATTATATACATATTTTATATCTTGTGAGTATAAAACATACCTTTTGCTTTTATATTAGATACAGAGTAACGCAATTATAATTTCTAGAAAAACGAGAAACCCTTGAACAAAGTTCTTTGCTCGTTAATGCACGTAGTAGTCAGGCAGAGGGCAAAGATACTTTTTGCTATCGAATTACAGGACGAAGTTACGCGCTTCAAGAAACTCTAAGAAACAGGTGAAAAGATAATTGGCAGAAAATTGAAACATAGAAATTTAGCAGAATGAGAGTATAAGTTAACGCTGTTAAAAGAGAAGAATTCAATTTCGGCAAGAAATAAGCTTTTAAGAAATGACCAAGTGACGTGATATTAACAAAAACACGATAATCTGAATGACGAATGGTCAAGGTATTACGATAAGAGTTGGTTTTAACATTTTTATTGAAAATGATGTGAAAAGATAGTCGTACACTATTTTTCATATTTTATATCTTTACATCGTTCTCCTTCTTTCATAGTTTCTCTTTCCTTTAAACCAATTTATCCTTTTACAGCTGTATCGTACTTTGTTTGGCTTAAAAATTCATCGAAAAGGTTTACAACGGTTAAATTATATTAAATTAATTTTCATCTTTAATCAATTATATCGAAAAAGGTTATAATCAAAGCTATAGGCCAAACGCATCTGAAAGGATTTCACATATACATCTGGCTCTCGATAGACGCTCGATGACTGATACCAGAATAGTGGTTACCTTGAACCACCATCCAAGTCGATCGTTGCTTTTATTTACGAGAACCTTGGATTACATAAATCACGTAGGACACGTTCCTATCGCTCGTGATACGAAATAGTCGCAACGTGAGACCATATAACGAGAGAAATCGGGACATGAGAAATTCCTTTCGGTCCAACAGAAAGATATATCTTTCTATTAATTTATTTCGATCCATGATTCGATCAACTATATGTGTAGACACAAAAAGAGAAAAGTAAAGGTAAAGGTAATTTGAAGTGGTAAGGTAATCAGGGGTAAGAATATCAAGTTCAACCGGTTTCGATTACTTTCTGCCAATCTTTCGTTGCCCATATATACGCGTATATGCGAGAGTAAAGAAATTAACGGTACAGAGCGTATCATCTCGAGACTTGGAAATACGAATTATCGTAAAATGGAAAAAGCTTTGGTATTTGCGTAGCACGTACCATATATTTCGCGTACGAGATATATACACGTACACATGTTCGATGGGGAATTGCGAATCGTGTTTCGTTATATCTGCCACAACCATACACAGCTGTCGTTGATTCGTGTGTCGCAGAGCGTTTCAAAGTCGCCTCGTTACAAGCGACAGCAATATTGGAAAGTGCTACAACGGATAACAAAGAAATCGATAACCTGTATTCTATGAAAGCACAGAATCCCATTAGGCCGCTCATAAGCATAACAAGATGCAATGGCACACGTGTGCGTGCAAGATTATCGATAAGTGGTGCGATTGCAACTCGAGGTTAGCCTTCCCAAAATCCCATCTATCGGACCATATTCGGCTGGTTTGGATAAACCGACTAGCAGAAGATCGATCGAATCGATGCCGATGAGTGAAATGCCGATAAGTCGCTGTTAGAATGGACCAACCTTTTCAGATTAGATATATCATCGAAAATAATAATTACAATTATCGGGAAAACTATCGCCATGCTCGCGATCCAAAGTGTTGGCAAATAAATGACGCACTTTTACATTTTTAGTCACTGCAGTTTTCAAAGTAACGTTCCAACCGTTGCTCCGATTATTCCACGCGGTTCTACCATACACGTCTCTTTCTTTTCTTTTTTTTCTTTCTTTTTTTTTTCAAAACGTGTTCCGAATCACGATCGTAAGAAAATTTGCAGAGCTATCTATTTAATTATATCAATGCCTTGTCGTTAATTTCACGATGTCGCTATTTCTATCGATGGATTATAAAAATCGTGACCTGTAAAATTTCTCGACCGTACGAAACGATGTTTCGCTCTGTGTACACGTATATACTTTTACGTATATCTTTTACGTACGAGTTTTACTCGTGTTGATCGATTCGCGCCTTATCGCAGTTATCTCGAAAGTTCTAGTTTAAAGTGCATATTTTATTTATTAACAGTTTGAATTACAAATGTTCCATTACTTTCGTGAACGACTGTAGAATATGCGTTGATCGTCTTAAGACCTGTATTGTTCGCAACTCGGTATACAAAGAGTAAGTAAATCGAGGCACACGATACAATGCATGCGGTGTGTATAGTTACGATTGTTTGGAGCATCTATTTTCGAAATTAATCGAAATACAGGTTACTGTACGTCGAAAACTCGTATATGTATTACATGGTAGGATAATATTGTACTATTATACGATCCCGCAATAACGTTGCACTTATCCCCCTATCGTGCATTACCATTTTACAAAATTACGAATTCTTAGTAGCTTTTGTGTAAAAAAAATTGTATTCATTAATGTACAATGTTAAGAGTTTAAAAATGCAATGTAACATTTAATCATACCGAAACAATGCAAAATATCTATTTAAAACACACATACACACACTCACATATAAAAGCGTACCGTACGTACCGTACCGCTTATTCTACATTTGCCTCTATAAAAATTACACTATTTTTTCTAATAACAAAATACGAAACAGATTAATTATTTCTATTCCTGAAGCAATAGTTCATTTTCTACGATTCACGTGCAACGTGTAGAAACGCAAATTTCATAACTCTCAAGAGCGAACCATGCGAATGTAAAGAAAGCCATTACGTCGATCGAAGGAACAAGTTAGAACGAGAGAACTGTAATACAAGTAAGTAGCAATGAATAAAAAATTGCAAAAATTGCAAAACTCGACATCCAGAGATTGCAGATTTATATACCTATATAATATAATATGTGTATACGAATAATTATTTTCTACGAATTCTTGATTACTTCGTTGTGCAAATTGTATTTATCTCGTTGGAAGTAATTCAACGGCCAAGCGTCATTGGTAGCGAATTAACGATACCTTGAAAATTCTATAATCGATTGAGAAGCAAAATAAACATCAGTGTCTCCCCTACCCGACTCTCGCCTGTGTAAATCCTCCATCATGATATTGCTATCCATATACGGATCAGCTCCGTTATTTGCAGATAATACAGGAACATGTTTCCATCGTAGTGACATCATTTTTGTAATTAAAAAACATACTATATATGTATATGGATGCGTGTAACCTTTGACCGTCAAAAGACAACTATGTAGATTTTTATCCGCGATTAAGAACGAAAAGTATGCGAACATTGGGACGTATGCTTTCGCGCAATGTCAATTTCCCAGGTGATTCCTAAATCATGGAACCGCTTTATCTCTGTATCTTCCATGCCGTATATACTTACCTATCTCTAATTTCTCTCTGAGGTCAATTTATTTCTGTCATTCGTTGTCGAGGATATCGAATCGTCGTCAGTTTTTCTAACAATTACGAGCCAATCGTCTATCAGTTACTACAGAACGTGTTACGTACACACAACAGAAATCTGGGAAATACCCGTTTCCAAAATCACGTGTATTCCGTTACAATCGCATCTACTAACACCAACTCTTTACTACCGCTACGCGTGTAAATAACAAATAAAGCTGTCGCGTTTCACTTCGAATTACAGCCGATAGATTGCCGGCTACTAATAAACATCGTTTAAAAAAAAAACAGAAAAACTATCCATGTACGTACGTAATCATTCGTTTGCACTAAAATGCTGGGTCACCGTTTATCGACGTGTAAATAATATTTGTATTTTTTCCTCCGTTCTCTCTTCTTCGAGCGAATGTTCGCCATGTCTTCCGAAACATTCTAACGCAGTATACGTAACATTAATGTAACTTCGACAAAACTCAGAACATATTAGGTAATAGTACGTACAAAATAAGTCAGACGAGGCCTACTTTATCTATTAAAAATGCGACCACGACTCGCCCCAACGTATCCTAAAATTGTTTCTTGACGAGCGAGAAACAGAAATGACGAGTACTTTGCCTCAGAGAGAAAATACGTGTTCGATACTAGGGGGGGGGGCGGGGGAAGAAAACGAAAATGCAACGCAGTTTTCGCATAATACACGATCTTCCGACTTGACAACTTGGAATAATTCGTTTGCACTTGCGCGTAACAACGCAACTACGTCGACATGTAATTAGCATTTCGGTATTACAGTAAAGCGAAAACTTCTCTTAGTTTCGTATCTTATCAGTGGCGAATGTCGATTTTCAAACTGTCCGACTTGAGAAAGTTGCTAACGGTGAATTCATTCACGATCGCGTACGATCTGTAAGCAGAATCGCGTATATAACGAAAAGAAAGATCGATCGACAAAGTAAGAAAGCAGCCCTTCGCGGTTCGATAACTCAACTTCTTTTGTTATAGGTTGAAAGAAATTCGGCTAACGAAACGTTAACCGTTTTGTTTTCAGTCACACGATTCTCTCGTTAATTTTCGGTAAATGTAACTCGATCGCTGTTGATTACGCTGCTGATACGACGTATGTATTTAATTGAAAGCCGTCGTTATGGCAAATGTTGCATGAAATGATTATTTAGAAAATCTACGTAAAATTATCGGTACACGAAACAGATGAGCAAAAAGATCCGCTGCAACACCAAACTACGTACGACACACTAGATGCGTATGGTAAGGAACTATTTGCTCGACTTATGATAATTGAACATTTCCTCCAGGGACTCCAAGACACGCATCTCCTTCCGCAAGGAGCAAGTACCACCGTCACCACCACCCACCCTCCCTCTTCCTCACCCCCCTCAACAAAAGTAGAACTTTTATACGTTGAATACAATTTCGTATCACGAAAGAAAGTGAAAATTATATGTAAAAAATCAAGTGCCTACATCTTTCTTGATTTATATTTATTTTTTAAGACTTGCGATTCTTGCGAAATTATATTCTCGAAACAGAGATTTCCCCCCCGCCCCTGTATGTGTTATCGATCGTTTGATTTCACGTAGGAATGTACGGAGTAAAAGAATTCTTACCGTAACCGTCTCGTGTGTGACAAATTTTAAATTTAATCGGAAAGAGCGAATAGAAGCGAAAGAACTTGATACGACAGAAGGAAATTCGAAACGGGCTGTATGTATGTATCTTCGTTTCGCGCAGAAACAGTCCTACGTAATCGAAAGTTTTCACGAAACATGAAAAGCACACGAGAAACATGTGTGTATATCGTATACATTAATTCCTAGTATACTTTACACTTTGCGAATATTGCATTGTATGTCTGTTTGTTCTATCCAGGTTTCAATGTCTTATCTTATATGAATGGAATATTATACACGAAAAGATTTAAAAGAAACAAACAGAAACATATATATATATATACTTTTTTTTCTAACTGCTTCCGTTATATATGTGTATATTATGTATGTACACATAAGTTATAAATATTTTCTTCATTCCCTTTCATTTCGTAGTTCTTTCGCATCAATTTCACGACGTACATACATATGTCGGATATACGCATATTATTGCACATATATACATACATACATACATACATACGTCTTTGATTGTGAGTCAAGTACACACGACACTAATGACAAAGTAAAATCTCCAAAACGTTTCTGTTACTATTAAGCATATTTAAACGTACTGGCGTTAAACATATTAATATCGATGATCAGGAGCAAAATGTTGTTTCGATAAATGTTATTTTAATAAACCACTGTATAGACGTATTAAACAATTCGTACCTTTCTTTACAATTGCCATCGTCGCTTCTTCGTTCTTCCTTTTCTTATTTCATTTTTTCTCTTCTTTAACACTTTTTATCACTCTCGTTACCGCGAGAATAATCAAAGGCATTCTCTAGTATCTTATATAACAAAATAATTGACAATAAAAAAAACGATAAAGGGGAAAATAATAAAAATTCTACTTTTTCTCAATTACTAATACTACTACCACTACGACCGTAACCTACGTAACTACGAAGTAATTGATTACCAATTATCTTCGGTGTGATGTTGATAGAACTTTCAGGACGAGAATTTACGCAAACATTTACTAATTTTGTATTAGAAAATTTGAAAAAGTTCTCCTTTTGACGCGCGTTTGTAAAACGTTCAGCCCTTTGATCGTTGCCCACAAGAAACATCGGAAGGAACACTGAGCAAAGCGGCGCGAAAAACTAAACCCGGAAGTAAAAGTTTGGTTATAATCATATTATAACTCTTCGCAAGATAGTATTTCGTATGTGTATCGGTATTTTACACCTTCGCTGTTATAACAATATAAAATATTTCGGACTTAAGAATATTTTTAAACAGTGAAATACACCTAATAAAGAATATACTACTTATCCACTTTACCTACTTAAATACCACCCTTAATTGTAAATCCACTTAATTAACACTACTGATATTTTATTTAAATATTTAAGTACTTATTTAGGCACAGATTAAAAGCGGATTTTCATGAACCATACTCCTATCTACCTAAATATATGAATATGATAAAATGGTTATTTGCTATCCTGTGTATGTATTTCGATATATACAACCCAAATATGCACGTATGAAATTACGGAATACGGTGGCCTAAAAATTATAACTATGTAAAACTGAGCACTTGTAGCGTGTTCTATGCGTTTTTTCGACGCCATATTAGCTGCTATCCATGCCTCGACACTCGTGTACCGAGGCCTGGGCAAATCCGTTCGAAAATTGACTCGTATCAAGTCGTGAAAAATCCACATGGAACGTGCCTGTATTAAAAAGCATTCAATATCAAATCTATCCTTAAAGTAGTATTTTTCACACTGTGTGAAATCAACTATTTGTATCTGACCATTGACTAGATAAAGGATAGTACTTTATCTTCAAAATATTCACTATTTAGTGACATCGTTTTAAAAAGAAAACTACATAATTATTTAACAGTGAGTACGTATTTATATTAATATAATATAATATAAATAAGTATACGTATAGTTATCGAAGATCATAATGACGAAAGAAAAATTTATATAACATTTTACACGTATACGATACATTTTTATGGTTATGTTGCTATAATATTTAATGGTTATGTTGCTATAATATTTAATGGTTATGTTGCTATAATATAATATAACATTTTAAAGTTCAATATTTTCAAAACAATTTTCATCCAAATTAAATATAACTTGGATATTTTAATATACATCTAGTATATTACCAATCTGTTGCTACTTAATCCTGTAGGTGATCGCAACATTTTGACAGATGCCAAGCGTTAAGGATGAATCTGAGGCAGAAGGAGAAGAAATGTCTCACGACAGCAATGAAAGTAATCAAAGCTCCGCGTCGTGTGACAGTAGTGCAGAACATAGCGACAGTGATGATTCTTCGGAAATGGATGAGGATGAATGTGAAAGGCGACGTAACGAATGCATGGAAAACTTAGTAGATTTAGAAAGACAATTTACGCTTCTCAAAGAACAGTAAGCAGATCTTTTCGTACGATGAAACTTTCTCTTACTTACGAGTCCTTATAGAAGGAATTTTGTTATCTTGAATTGAACGTTTTAATTTTTATAACTTCAGGCTTTACCGTGAAAGAATTACACAAGTAGATACAAAATTGGGGGAAGTTCGAGTTGGAAAATCTGAAGAATATTTAGTACCATTGGAACGTCTAAAAGAAAATATGAAGACCAAAACAGAAGTAGCTGGAATATTAAAACAATATAGACTACAAAATATCCAAAATAAATTCTTAGCGGAGGAACAAGCTGCATTACAGAATTTTGAAAGTGAAAAAGAATTAATTTGGGATTGCATCCATAATGATTTACAAGAAAAAATACGTAGACTAGAAGAAGATAGGAATAATGTTGATATTCATGCAGATCTGTGGTTAAATTCTAATGGTAGAAGGCGCAGAAACCACACTGAAAGAAGAAGAGCTGTTTCAGTTGCTGGACCTTATATCGTTTACATGCTTAATGATGCGGACATCCTTGAAGATTGGGCGTTGATAAAGAAAAGTCTAAGTAGTCGAAAAACTGAAATAATATAATACTACGTATACAGTTAAATAGACGCAATTTTTTAAAATATTACAATCTTGATAATGTTAATGTGTCGCCCTTTTAGAAGTATAAGGTGTATAAAACATTTTAAAACATTCATTTTAGAATACTGGCACTTCCTTTACATTTGTAACATATATAGAGTGCCTTCTGTAAAACACTTTGATCTCTGTACAACTATTTTAATTGATAGAGTAATGATGTAAATGAACCGACGGAATTTGATAACAAAGATATCTATGCCTTTGAAAACGTAATTCAGAAACTAATAAAATATTAATTTCTTGTGAATATAATAATTATTATTTTGTTTATGAATGGAATAGTACTTAGCTATAATAGTGAAGATAATTTAATACCAAATGTAAAAATCTGTTTAAGTAATTTCATGCAGCCTGTGCTTATTCTGTAAAATATGTTTCTCAAACGTTATAAGCATATTCATTAGCATTCAATAGCGTAAAATTTTTCAATGTAGAATTTATTATTTAAATTATAATTGCAAATTTATCTTTTAAGGATATATTATTATACGTGTACAAACTGTATCATAATAATTGAATATACATATTTCATATTTTTGAATAAACTTTCAACAAAAGTAATGTTTGTAAAAAAATCTGGCACCTTTTATATTTACCTCTACAAACACTGCAAGTAATTTAAAAACTAATATGTCGTAATGTCTAAACGTGATTAACTTAATATATATGTCCTAAACATTAAGCTAAATTCCCTAGGTACAGATTATGTACAAAGAAATTGAGCAAATTCTTGTTAACGTGTGATTCAAGGTGTATTTAGTGATTACACTAAATTTCGAACGGTAAAAGTAGCATGAAAGTATCGTATACCGTCACATATAATATGATTAAAGTATATTAAAGTATCACAGCAAGAAAGCATGAATGTATTAAAAGTATTTCAAAAACTTACGTCAACAAGTTACAAATATCAAAAAAATAATAAATATAATATATTTTTTTTATAGACATTCATTCAGCTTGAAATGAATGTGTTTATCTATAAATTTCTATTCTTGTACAAATCCTATTTATTTTAAAAGTATAATAAATAATATTTCTACGTAACACTTTTGGTTTTTTCATACAATGGTGAATTTATTTCCAATATCATATAGCATATTATATAATAATAATATTTAAAACTAAATAGTTTCAACATTACAAAGATTCTGTGCGTTATAAATAAAAATATGCACATATTAAGCTTACAATTTTTAAGAGTTATTTTAGCAGTTTTACAAATTCGCGCGCTTATGAACAATGCAATACAAAGATAGTAGATCATTAATAAAACGATAAAACCATACATTTAGATTACGCAATTTTCGTTATTTTATCATGACAAATTATATTGAATTAAAACTTTAAGATTCTGCTTCCATATCTTATACCTGCTTATATAAATATCTACGTAGATTTTATCATATTGTCAGTAGTGTAGATTGTTGAGAAACTTTTAGTTTCAACGCTTCCGTAATTCATACGTGACGGGATCAGAGTCGATAGGAGAGCTACCTTCGTGATTTGAGGTCAACTGTAGGACAGTATCATTCTACTTCGAACACTTCAAGAGGATTGTCATACGTTGCAGTAGGTGAGCCATATTTTCTTCAGTTTTACAGTATGAGTAAAAAATCGTATCTTCAAGAATTTCTAGACACTGTATGAAGTGTCAAGATTTGATTTGTATAGTGTTTTGTTTCTTAAATTCATAAAACAACAAGAAAAAAAAGAAACAAATGGTTTTGATACGTGCCGCATGCATTAAGTGCCGAAGTTTTATCGTAAGGTCATTATATGCGATAGTTCGAGTACATTATACTTAATTTTGAAAAATGTAGCACTTTTGAAATCAAACAACTATTAACTTGATTGTTCAGATTTTTAAACTTCTTCCAGTGACCTTGTCAAGGTCAAACACTATATTATTTCCAAGGCAAACTTGCCTACCGGTATTTCAATTTCACACATATTTTGTCGAAAAATATTTAAAATGCTTAAATTTAAAGACAATTTGATGTTAATATTAAGGAAAGATTATTTATCCTTGAAACTATTAGTAACTGACATGTAATATGAAAGTTAGATTGTACCACCTGCTCGTGCGAAATGGTCTGTATTTAATAATTTTTCAACATTTAGAATCAGTATTTTGTTATTGTTAAATATTTTTGTTTCAGACTTCTAATCAGTAAGTACAGTACTAATTACAGTAGGAAAATGCCAATCAAAAGCATCAAGGCACGTCAAATTTTTGACTCTCGTGGTAATCCTACCGTAGAGGTAAGATTACAAGAAAATGTTAATTCTTAAACAGATTAAATTTTATTTCAAATATAATATTGCTGCATATAAAACAGAGATTTATTTTGGTATATAATGATTTTTGTTCTGAAAGTATGATAAATTATAAATCATAGATTGACAAGTGTACATTATGTAACCTTATATTGAATATTGGTATAATTTTAATATATATTCCTAATTTTCAATTATATGCAACATTTTATATTATAATACATTACGTAATAATTAAGATTACACATAAATTGTTCTTATTATTTTTTATATATTTTATTTATAGGTTGACCTTGTATCAGACAATGGGCTGTTTAGGGCTGAAGTACCATCAGGTGCTTCCACCGGTGTTCATGAAGCTTTAGAACTTCGAGATAATGATAAATCTAAGTATCATGGGAAATCTGTTTTTAAAGCTGTAGAGAATATTAATAATATCATCACACCTGAATTGTTGAAGGTATTGAGTGTTCAGCGTTTATACATAATATGTAGCATATATAACTTGTTTCAATTTTACATAGATTTATCAAAATTTGTCAATTTTTTGAACACATTTAAAAAGTGTATATATTGTTCATATGATCGAACAATAAAAACATTTGTATTTATTAACTAATCAATATGAAAATATTCGTTATCTAGTCAAATTTGGAAGTCACGCAACAAACTGATATCGATAACCTTCTATTGAAACTGGATGGTACGCCGAATAAGTCAAAACTTGGCGCCAATGCACTTTTGGGTGTTTCTTTGGCAGTTTGTAAAGCAGGAGCTGCTAAAAAAGGGATTCCTTTATATAAGTAAGTGTGATTTTTAACTTAAATTTAATATCATTATTTATAAATAAAATTATTTAAACAAATCTTTCTTTATTAGCCTACAATGAAATTACGAAATATATGTCAAGTACAAAATGTATAAACAAATTTTAAATTTGATACTACTTTTTCAAATAATAAAAGATGAACAAAATTTTATATTACGTATCTGATACAAATATCACAGCTTTTACCTTCGACGTATAATAGGTAATTTTGTAAATTGTTCTGTAATTGCAGATATATCGCGGAATTGGCAGGAAATGCCAATATTATTTTGCCGGTACCAGCTTTTAATGTCATCAATGGAGGCTCACATGCTGGAAACAAATTGGCAATGCAGGAATTTATGATTCTACCTACTGGTGCTGCTAATTTCACTGAAGCCATGAAAATGGGTACTGAAGTTTACCACCATTTGAAGGCTGGTATTAAAAAGAAGTTTGGCCTTGATGCTACTGCTGTTGGTGACGAAGGTGGCTTTGCTCCAAATATTTTAGAGAACAAAGAAGCTTTAAATCTGATCATAGATGCCATTAAAGTAAGTATTTTTCTCTCTAGAAGGAAAATATTTTCTTACGCAAGGAACGTTCCTGCGAGGTATAGTTTACGTTTGATTTTGTTATGGTATTAAGTTAAATGTTATTGAAATGATTATTCATAATTATCGTACAATGTAGGTTGCTGGATACGAAGGCAAAATCAAGATTGGTATGGATGTCGCTGCATCTGAATTTCATAAAAATGGGAAATATGATTTAGATTTTAAGAATGAAAAGTCTGATCCAAACACATATTTGGAACCACAAGCTTTGAAGAACTTATATTTAGAATTTGTTAAGGAATTCCCGATTGTATCGATCGAAGATCCATTTGACCAAGACGACTGGAACTCGTGGACTTCTATGACATCCTCCACTCCTATTCAAATTGTAGGTGATGACCTTACCGTCACAAATCCCGAAAGGTAAAATCTTTAAATGAAATTATTTCCGATTTCTTATGAAATTACAAGTTCGTCAAATTTCGATATAACCCAAAATATCGAATTAATTATTTATCCTACAAAGTTATTTGTAGCATTAAATTGACAACTTGTAAATTTTAAAAAGTAATTACATTTGTTGAAAGCTATTTTCACGTTCATAGACGATAATTTCATTGTAAACCTATTACACGTTACAGAATTAAAACGGCTATTGAGAAGAAGGCGTGCAACTGTTTGTTACTAAAAGTCAATCAAATAGGCACTGTCACAGAATCAATTAATGCCCATAAACTTGCTAAAAGCGCTGGATGGGGTACAATGGTGTCTCATCGTTCTGGAGAAACAGAAGATACGTTCATAGCTGATTTAGTCGTTGGTCTATCGACTGGTCAGATCAAAACGGGTGCACCTTGTCGTTCAGAACGTTTGGCAAAGTACAATCAGATTCTTCGTATCGAAGAAGAATTGGGTGCGGCTGCCAAATATGCAGGGGAGAAATTCCGTAATCCTCATGCTTAAAAAACAATATATTTTATTAACACGAGAAACTAGTTGTTATATTTTCTGCAAAATAAATCGAATATATACTTTCGTAACCTTTACAATTGTGTTAATAAAATAATATTCAATGCTATCAATGTTATTATAGCATATAAAACTGAGAAAATTTTTAGTTTCCATTAAAAAAAGTACATGGAAAAGTAAAAACGTACAGATATTTATTATTTAATTGTCGTTTTAAGAATTGTTTATAGATATACTAGTTAAGTGAAATAATATTATCGATGATACAATACGATACCAGTAATAATAATAACAATACTACGAAATTAATTTGTTAATTTGTTTGGGGAGCCTTTATTCGATTAAAAGATATATAAATCGTATCTTAATATTTTAAGTATGATATTTAGATCTTGTTTCACGGAGACGGTTAAATTAGATCAGATTTCACAGCGAGAAGTAAAAAAGAAAAAGCGATGAAATCTGTTATCTGTGAAGTTAGAAGCACAAATCGAACGAATATCACACATGACAATGATATTGATGAAGCAAAATTTTGTTTTCTCGTTAACCACAAGCTCTAAATCTATTTGAATAAAGTTATCAGAGACACTGTAAAACAAAGGTAAAATAAATGTGAATAAATATTATAAGATATAATCAACATTATAATATTTCAAATAAATTAGTACTCCACTCTACAAAATGTTATTAACTTCATTATCACTACTTTGCTTTTTTTTTCATCTGCTAGAAAGTTATTTATATCGTATTGAATTAATCAAGTAAATCGAATATATTAACGTATCACCTCTCATTTTTCCTGAAATGCAATATACATATAATTACGAAATAAAACCATATTTATATACGGATATTTTGGCCGAATTTTAATCGCGTTATTTTGGCTTCAGGAATCACCCTTTAAATTTCCTGACACCTGTAACCGAACACGCTATATATTCCTTCTTTTAATTTCACCGTACTACTCTAACGATCCCTTCCGACCTCCACGTAACAAACGTACTGCGAGTTCTGATCCATCATACCGAGATCATACCAGATCCTTCTTTCTTCAAATGTCCGCACCCCGCTCTAGCTACTAGTCTTTGGCTTCCCTTACTTCCCTTATTAAACGAATACCTTAGTAACGCCTTTGATTCTCACACACATCTCACACATTCTCGCCAAATATCGTATTCCTTCCTTGCTATATCCACACCTTTCTACACATTTCTCCCTACTTTTCTCGCTATCTGTCTTCCTCAATTCCTTTCTTCCTTCTTTCATGGTCTCCTTGGCTAGAGTCCTTCCTCTCGCCTCTTCGGATCTTACTTCAAATTTAATGGCTCCTGCATAGCTCAGCATATTCTCAATCTCCATCTTTTGATTTCTTGTATGTAATAGCAGGTGGTCCGACGTATATCAATCCAATACTAACGTCGCACTTTAAATACTTTCATAGAATCCTTCCTAGGTGCTTTCTCCATAAGATCTTTAAGATATCTTTAAGATTTTACTAAACTATCAAATAATTTAATTTCGTCATTGAAAATTCCCTTTCCGCCTTGAATCGTTTTTCACGTAAGAATAGAATTGGAAGTCTATTAATTATAAAAGAAGCTCTAAATTCAAGAGTAATCGTACATCGTTATAAATTTTCAGGATTATATGTATAAAGAAAATGAAAAGAGCAGTGATTGAACGAGATAAAACTGTGTGTGCGTAGAAACATTTTCAGTGCGATATAGTAAATCAGGGTGAATAAAATCAAAAATTCTGAAAATTAATCGCCAAGGGTATGTTTATAAACGCCTTTCACCTTTTAGAGCCTAATATTTTCTATACAATTCATATTGTACAAATTGGGAATGTTAGATCAAATCTTGAGTCATAAATAAACACATAAAGTGTACACAGTCAGGCTCACTGTGCATGTTTTTGAAATCGTAGAAGGTCCGGAAGGCGAACCGTGTCCTGACCGCGAATGCGGATGTACTTTCTACTTACTTCTATCGTGTACAAAACGTGTACGAAAGACAGATTATAACGAGATTTTTATCAAATTGATGGATTACGATAACTTTTACGATATAAAAAGCGACCAATATTATTGAATCATTAAACAATATTCAGTAACAGTATACAGTATCTATCGGATGGTTTCTAGAGAAGAAACATACACAAGCAGAAAAATCTACGTACACGCAATGTTGCACATCATTGGTGAATAAAAGTTCTTTCTATCTTCCAAATCTAAAAGATATCTATCCCGTTCTACGATTCTGCTGAATCAAATCAGAACATTTGAAATTATACCTTACCCTGAATAGATAGAATGTAAATGTAAATGACGTATTGTTGAAAATTAAATTACTCGAGTTTTACAGAGCTTTTTTTCTAAAGAAAAGAAAAACAAAGTTCAAATTCGAAATCTTATAGGATTCTTAATAGAATCTATGAGATAATTATTAATCGTACAAACGATTTTCGTTTTTATTTAATGTTATATATAATTATGCCTCGAACGAATATGCAAGAAAATTGATTGTATCTCGGTGTGCTTTCACTACCTGTATTACGAAGTAGTTGACGTTCTAGGTCATTTTCTATAAAAAAAAAAGATCGTTTATACGGTTGACCGCGAGCACGAAGTAGCCTTAATGTAATCGGTCAAGTTGAGTCGTTAGCCTTGCTAGTCAGTTATTCGAATATCGGGTCAAGGTTATTGAACATCAGACGAATAAACTCGGCATCTGATGGTTCGTTTTTGATGGCCGCATAAAATCATACTTTATTTCAATGACGGACCGTTTCTGTCGTGATCGATCAGGTTCGCGTAGGTTCCTATTCGAAAGCATCTAAAATACGATAAAACAACTGCTGGCCGGCTATCAACACGCGTACGTATACAGAAAAAAGAGATCCGTACGAAAGTCTGAATGGAAAAAGCTTATTTTATTTTTTCGACTCGTCGTTTCATATAGAATCACTGCCACTCCGTTGATCTTAGTTGAAACTGATCTTTTCTGACCGGATATTTCCTGCTGAAGGTAAGCCACTTAGAGATAATGGTCGCTCTGCCGTCTAGTGTGCCCACGATGAACGCCGAGAAAGGGATTTAATCGAAGTAAGTGGCTTATAAGAGCGCGTATGGTGGAATGTTTCATTCAGTTGAGCCAACGTGATCCAAGGCAAACGAGACCCGGTGCGTGTCTAACGAATCGTTCACTTATCGTTCATCGCATTTCCGTTCTGTATCGGTTTTCTACTACGTATGCACGCACAGTGGAACTATCGAATTTGTTAATTATTTCTTGAAACCAGTTGAATTTTCTTCTCTCGATGGTGTCGAACTATCGTTCCATTCCTCGTCTCATAGTAATTGGAAAATTTCTACAATTACGATAAACGTTGCCCGGGATACTACAATAATACAATACTACTACGAAGATGAGAAAGTAAAAGTACTAAAAGTTGCAGCGATGGGTGTGTGAGAATGAAAAAGAAAACTTTGCCTCTAACAATAAGTGATAATAATTGTTATTTTGAAAACATAAACGTTTAAAATACAAATCTATTTTGTATCAAATGGCAAACAAAATATATCATTCTTGCGTAACATTTCTTCATAAGTATATATCGGTATAGCATGTTCAAGGAATGTATAGAATGGTCCCTATTATATACGCTTACGTTCGTAAAGTGGTAATAAGCAGCGGTTAAAAGAGACAGAGATCCTTTCTATGATGGAAATATTTGATTTCTTAACAGTAAAACTACGCTACAGCTTGACCATTCGTATTTTTTCAATTTGCTTGCTTTCTATCTTTCCTTGAGAAAGAATTCAGTTAGACATATCAATTATACATAGATATTTTTTTAAGATTACGTGATCTTAAGCAGCGTCGATTTCGATGATATTTGAATATCTCGCCTAGTATTTGCATTGTATCGCAAATGCGTGAATATACATTTACATGTATGCAGTGTATTTCTGCCTATAGTTGCGCGTATGTGACAGCGTATGCGTTTTCTGTCTGCCGCTCCGCTTCTTCGCTTTGCAAGCGAGGATCGGTCGAGCATAAAACCACCGTGCACAACGATATAATGTATATGCGAGATTGCGAGGAATGTCTGTTGCAACTTGTAATTCGACCAAAAACGAATATCAATGTATCGGGTTTGGCTTTTGGTTAAACTATGCAATGCGGTCGACGCGAGGCGGCCGGTAACGCTTGCGCGAAATGATGACCGATTATACGAATAGTAGGCGAATAAATAATTGATAAATATTGTAATAAACAATAAACAAATGATATTACTTTACGAAAAGAATAATTGTTCTCATTTGTTTCGGGCGTCGTGAGGTTGCCAAATCGAAGACCACTTATGACAGATATTTCTTACATTTTCGCATATGCGCTTTCTGCTCCAAGTCTTTAAGCTCGCTCGACTTCCGTTTATGGACGGAAGATAAGCGGCCGGCAACCAATAGCGACGCATACGCAGCCATAGATGCACAACTATAGGTAGAAATACACTGTAGCGATATGTACAGTTTTTAGAGAACATCTCGCAAACTAAGCTCGATCAAGAGATCGACGGTTGTATATGTATAGGAAAAAGTTGTTTGAAATGTTAAACTTTACGACGCATTTACAAGTCATCGAAATCGGACAGGTTGAAACAATTCTACAAGCTTATCAGCAGCATCTGAATCGATTACGAAAGGAAAGTCGTAGAATTATTTAAGTACCAGAGTCAAGATGGGTTTCACATTTCACAGCCACGGTGATCAAAAAACTTGCAACTTATCGCATCAACGAAACAGATATATTTTAATCCGCAACAAAGTCTTACGAAACTGTGGAAACTCTAAGTTAGGTAACTACCAAAAGTAAAGTAGCTCAAAAGTTTCAAAGTAAAGTAGCGCAAAAATTTGAAGTAAACGTTCAAATGTATATATATATACATGTATATGATATGAGGAACGTCATCGATCAAAGGTCATCCGGCGCGAGTTCGATGAGTGCAGAGTCTAGAATCGAGAATCTAAAATCGAGTATCTAAAAACTGAATGAAGTGGCCCGTTGAAACTCCATCTGACTTTTATCCAAATATTTAATTACAATTAGCTTGGAAACTAACACCTACGACATGCACAAAATACATAGAACGCGCAGAAGCAAAAACACAACGATTACGTCGACAACATTACTTTCGTGTAATGCATTACATAGTAAACGTGTCTTATTAAGTGAAAATCACTGTTTTCGTCATTTATATCAAAGATTTCCATTAACGAAATATTATTTCATGCCAAGTCAAACATATCGGAGACTAAGGAAAATTAGAAGGCAAATAAGAAGCAACAAAGCGCAAAGTTATTAAATCACGTGATCGAATTATTAATTAGCCAAGTGACTGATCGTGAGAATCGTCAAAGATCGACATTAAACAGTTTGAATTTGTTTAAACCTGCTTCGGTATGGCGCCGCCAGAAGGGTATGTTAAATCGCTGTATTATGCATTTCGAGCAACAATCATCGTAGAAACATAGTTTACAACGAATATGTAATCAATTTTCATTGTATTCGTTGACCTTGTCGCTTCTACCCATACCGTTCATAGAGGTATATGGTATAATAAGCTATACACGTATATCTCTATGTGCTGTCTTTATATCTCTATGCTTGTGTTTATAGAATAATAAGTTTCTTACGCTTATACGGACATTCAAGCGTACCATTGTCATTTTATGTGTACAAATCATAACCGCGCGTAAAAACTAATTCGATATTTCAACAGACTGAGTATACAGAGCAATGTATCAAATATTGGAAAATATTGGACGTGTATATTTCTATATTTTATCTAACTGTAACTGCATCTAACTGTAATTCAATATTGCAAGTTTCGCAACCAAGTACATACGTGTATACGCTTGTGTATGCTTCAATTCCTACACGCATTTATCTTTATCTCTTTTTTATCTATTCATCTTTTTTCATCGTAACCTACTCGTCTATCGTATATTATATGGTGATATCTTCTAACCAAGACATCCTCTTTCTACACCCAGGATGCCGATGCTATTAGTTTTCGGCGTTTTTCTTCTAAATAGTAAATTGTTAAGACAAACAGTAGAATAGAAAATTCGTTATTTTCAATGAATGTCGACAATAAGTAGGATAACTTGAACATGTAGATATGATATGTCTAACTTTGTTATCGTCTATATCTATAGAAAAATGAAGCGTGTACGAGCTTCTTGCTCACGCGTGTAGCTGATAGCTGCATTACGTAGTCTAACTATAAGTATACTTATAAGTAACTCGTGTAATTTTCTAAATGTAAAATTGTGCTACTTAGAGAAAAAGGCTGAAAGACGATATCATCGATATAATAAAGATTATAGTATATTTAAAAAGATTTCTTCCTTTCTTTGTCAAATGCTGCTATTTTAGGGAAGAACACCGTTCAATGTTAGGATACCATGCAGCCAATTACGATGCAAAGATAATACAGATTGGCAATGTTTGCGAAGACATTGAAAATAATAATACTCGCGATAAAGATAGCACTTTGGACGAAAAATGTGACATAATATATTACTCGTCAAATTCCAAAGGTATATTCGCACAGGTGAGGTGCATTAATAAACACGTATTATTAATAAAATGTACGACGTACAGAAGAAATTACTTGTAATAGTTTGAAAAGTCAACGGTCGGATAAAACTCGAAACGATAAGAATAATACAAATATACTGTTTTACATACTAGGTAATTATTTATCGACCAGCATTTCCTTCCAAGTTCCAAGCCAAAGTCATTTTCTCTTCTCCATAACATACATATATACATATGTATGTAATAGAGAAGGTAACTAAAGAGATAGTAATGTAAATAAATAATAATAGTGATAATTTATTAAGTATATTAAGTATATAGTATAGCATAGTGTATTAACGTATTATAATATAGCATAGTATTATTACGCTATCGATGATAATACGATAACAGTAAAACGATGAATCCCTCCATGATACCTTTGAGTCCATTTCAAAGTAAATAAACAAGTAACAAATATCACTTTTGATTATTTGAAAAATGTTTCGTTTAGGTAAATGTGTATTCACAGAAAAGAAGCCACCTCGGATTTCGACGACTTTCAAATATGTTGTAAAGTTCAACATTGTGAACAACTTATCCCTATGCATATGTATGTATCGCGAAGCGAGTATTCTATAGATTAATACGCACCGATAAAGGCATTACGACGGGATATCGTTGCCTATAACTCGAAAACCGAGCCGACCACTGCCGGTTATACATGCACGTGTATAGGAAAAAGTTGTTCAAACGCGTATCTTTTCTCCTTTTCCAATTCTTCTTTTTTTCCAAGTTTAGAATATTTAGAAAAATTAGAAATTGGAGAATTTGGCAACTATCGAACGAAATAGATCCAAAGGTGTTATGGCAAAACATATTAAAAGTATACTTTTGTATTTTCCTGAATGTTTTTGATTTTTTTTTTTCATTTTTTTAACATCTTTTTTGTGTTTTAGTGCTTGGTATCTGGTGCGGTATTATTGCTACTAACCGGTGGAGGAATGCCAATTGGTTACAGTGCAATTCTGTTACCGCAATTGGCCGAAGAAAATGGTACGATGTACGCTGATCGGCAACTTGGATCCTGGATAGGTACCTACCTGTTTCAAAATAAATTTCTCAATTACATTCGATGATACTTGATAACGCTAGATCTCGTAACATCTTGAACCTTTACATACTACGAAGCAAAACGGTGAATCGCGATCTCCGATAATACGAACCGTTGCCACGCGTCTCCCGCAGTTCTGCAGCTTTCTTTCCCTCCGATCTCCTAGATGTTTGCATTCCCCCAACCTTGTCTTTTCGACACACTTTGACTTTTCAGAAAATTACCATCACCACTATTTCGGTTATTCCGTTCGATCGAGGGAACTCGCCACTCGCGCCGTCCATAGTGAAAGATGAAGCGCGTCAAAATCTCTGAGACGTTTGTCCCTCGAGATCTCCGTATGACCGCGATGCGTGTTCTTTGGGATCGTTGACATTTTGCGTACAGAACTTTGGTACACAGGTATATCGTTCCCACTGTATTCGTAGATGAGTCATTTCGCTACACAGGGTACTGTTACGTTCGCGTCTCATAATTTCATTATTCCAAGATTGTACACTCGGCTTGGGATTCGAAGGATCCGTCTACGAAAATCCCGCGTAGCGCACGAATTTCTCCTATTGCCCGCTACTTCTTTCCTCGTCGAGCTCGCTTCGGTAACTTAACTTAAACAGTAACTTAATCAGTTACTGAAATCAATACATCGTTGGACATTATTTCAAATTACGAGAGAACGATTAAATCGCTTATTTTGTGGCTTAAACTCGGCTACGTCGAAGAGTAATCGGCAAAAATCGGCAAAGTAATTTTTCTTTTGCGTTCAAGCATATATCTGTTATTTATGTTTCAGCTTCGGTTCATAGTCTAGCAACGCCTGTCGGATCTTTGGTGTCCGGCCCATTGTTGGATGAGATCGGCAGGCGTGGATCTTTACAATTTGCAGCAGTACCGCTGTTCGTTGGATGGTTCGTCATAGGTTTTGCTAAAAACATTTCCTGCCTTTTGATAGGAAGAGTTGTACTAGGTTTTGGTGTCGGCCTAATGGGAGTACCAGCTCAGGTAGGAAGTATCAATCGTTTCTCTTTTCAATTGCGTAACAAACTTTTCATTCTTCGGCCGAATTCGTCGATGGACAAATTGTTTTTATTTTAATATTTTTATAATTAATAATAATTATCATATAATCATTAATAATTAACTTTAATACGCACAATGACTTTTTACTTATAGATTGGCCTTCGAGTTTTATTCCATCATCATTGATGTTTCGTTCTGTTTATATTTTGTCCACATTACATAAATATACGTATCTATCAATCTATTAGTTGTCATATTCGCGTCACGTAAATGTACAATCTACCGTACAAATCTATCTATGCTTTTTTCCCTCTTTTTCGTTCTTTGGTATTTTGTTAATTTAAAAATTCTAAGATTATTAGCCCATCTATCTTGAAATTTGAGACATTGATCACGGAATCGTGTCTGACAGGTGTTACTGGGTGAAACGGCTGATTCGACGCTTCGTGGATTTCTGACAGGAAGTACGCTCACCTTTTATTGCCTCGGTATCGTCATCATTTACGCGTTAGGAGCTTGTTTTACGTGGAACATCGTGGCTCTTTGCGGGACCGTTCTTCCCATAACAGCACTGATCGCGTTAATCCTGATTCCGGAAAGTCCTGCTTGGCTCGTAAGACGCAGGAAACCTGACAAGGCGAGAAAAGCCTTGCTGTGGTTGAGAGGAGGTAACGTGCAACAGGTAAGTGCAATACGTATATGTAGGCATAGATATCTTTGTAAAATAGTCACGGAATCGAAAGTCTATCGAAAGTCGAAGAAATTCGTTTTATCGCGATAATCAGTGTATTTGCAAAGCGTATCGTCGGTTTGCCATTTGGGAAAATGACATTTAAAAAACCCTCTATTGTTAGATATGTACAGCAATTGAGCCTATTAGCGAAACGGTTTCTAAAACGAGAGCCTGGTCGTTTTATCCAATAACTATTCGTTCCTACAGTCAATTAAAAAAGCCTGAATAATAAATTTTATTACTTATAAAATTGAGTAATTAGTCACTTTTTGTCATTTGCGATTACTTATTTCTTGGCAAACTTTATTTTACTTTTCGCAATGTCACGCCTACGTGCAACGTGACGTGTCGCGTCCCTTGCGGCAAGCCAATGATGAATTTACGATGAAAAGTTGACTTTTACAAATTACGTTTATATTTGCGAAAGGTTGATGCCGAAATGAGAATATTGGAAGCTCGAATGAAAACGGATTTAGCACGGACGGCTACGACCACGACGTCACGGCTCGGACAAATTTCTTCCGTCGTTTCTACGCTGCTCGATCCTAGTGTTTTGAAACCACTAACGATCATCAATATCTTTAATATTCTTCAGTTAATAAGTGGGACATTTGTCATCGTTTTCTATGCAGTAAATCTCGTCGAAGATATCGGTAAACGGAATCGTTATGCATTTAATATACAGCTACATGATTTATAGAAAATACCAAACACTAACAACTTCTTAATCTGTAAAGCAAATTGTTAAATGCTTTCGTTAAATGCTATCGATTCGAATTTTCTTCTAGAATATCTAATAAGCGAACCACACAAGCGATCGATAAGATCATCGTACAGTTTCATTATTATCATCGTTATAGAGTTTCTCGTCTCAAAAACGACCAACACGAAAAATACATTTCCGCTCTACCGTAAAAACCGTTTGCGTTGCAAAGCTTAAAAATTTGTTTGCCTAAAATGATTAAAGAGGGGGCGATTAAAGGGGGAAATGATTACTTGGACGATTGGTATCGAAGAATCCAAGAGCAGCCTGAACCGGCTGTGATACACACGTTACCGGTTAATTAATTTTCTTTTTTAAGTTTCATTCCACGTTTTCTCTGGTGTGTTTGTTTTTCAAGAACGTCTACGAAATCTGCCATTACGTAGCAAATTCGTGCAGCAATTCTAAATAAAAAGCTTTCCTTTAAACATTTCACGGCTATTTAAAGTTATTTAAAATCGCAAATACCGATGACCGTCTTTAGAGAATAATTGCAAGTATACGCAATCGTGCGTGACCTTTCGACTGTTCGCATAAATTCTCCTCGTGTTTGTCGAGCGAAAATTGTTGTGTTTGAAACGAGCAACTCTGTAAGGATCACGCGGATCTAGTGGATATCGTAGACCAGAGAACAAATTTTATTCGTTGGACAGTGTAATCGATAGAAAATAAGAAATACGTCGGTTTTATCCCATACACTTTGTACATTCCACGTTACTATTATATTAATTACGTATATTATCTGATTATGTATACCTATTTTGTTATACGCAGGTGGTAACAGGATAAATAACTATTTGGCAGCGGTAATTACGGCCATTACTAGAGTCTTGTTTAGTTCAATAGCGAGTGTTTTATTGTTGAAAATAAATAGGAGATATCTAGGAATGTTTTCTGCCGTGGGCACGGCTTTCGCTTCCTTAGTCCTCGCAGGATATTTATTGATTCAGGAAGAATCTTCTATCGACGTGAGTGTACATTTTTATTTAATTATCATAAATGTTAGAGATTTATGTAGTAATGTGATCTGTTATATCGGATTCGTATATTTTAGGTTTACGTTGTTGGTATTCTTCTGTTGGCCTACGTGGCAGTCAGCTCCATGGGACTGATGACATTTCCAGGGTTAATGGTTGCCGAGTTACTTCCTCAAAGGGCTCGAGGAATCGGCGGTGGTTGCAATTTCTTCTTTTTCAACTTATTCATCTTTATAGTTACAAAATCTTTCCCCACGGTACGTCCACGATTATATAAGATTTAACGCTTAATAATTTATTTATATGGCAAACAAGGATACTTGAACGTAAATGACGCTTTTGAAACGTTTGAAATGTTCGAAACGTTTATAGTAGTAAGGACATTTGATTTTTCTAAATTTACCGGAGAACAACAGTCGGCTGCGGTCGTATTCAGCCACGATTTTCGAGCGTTGACAAATTAATAAAGCGAAATTTAAACAGAGACTATATTTAAATATATTTTTCTTGAAATTTTCACAAAATCCTAGACATCAAGTAGAAAAATGATTGACACGACACGGAATGGTCCCTGTGCAACATAATATTTCTATTTGTATACGCGTAAAAATATCGGAAGAAATTGTTGCCAATAACGTTTGCATCGTTAAAACAGGTAAGCGACGCGGTAGGCATTACTGGAATTTTTGCAATTTTTGGCATTTCCGCCCTTTTGGAGGCAATATTCGTTTACGTTGCTTTACCGGAAACGAAAAATCGCACGCTTCAAGAAATCGAGGATTACTTTCAGGTACGCATCCCACGTTTCTACTTTGATCCAACGTGTACGTGTAAAAACGATTAACGTCTATTTCCCATTGCAGCAAGATAACTTACTTTGGATTACTCGTTCGAGATAAAGGACAAGTAACGAGCCATAAAGTCACGTGTGAAAGCCATAAAGTGACGTCCTACATAAAGATTCGTACTTTAAAATGTACAAGCGTAAGATTTATATAGAATATGGGTAATTATAATCGAAGAGTACGTCGAAGAGAACGCAAAAACTGAATCGTTTCTCGCGATTTCTGCGTAGAATTATTTCGGCAATTATTTATTTGTTCAAACCGATTCTCAAACATTTATCGATAGACGGACTCTTCAAAGTTTAAGGTTCATTTTTCAAAAGTTTAATCTCTGCCTCTCCGATGTTTCTTAAAGTAATTACAAAATAGTTTTTCGAAAGTTCGACAAATTACAAGAATAGAACAAATAATCAACGTTTAACTGCGCGTTTACAACGTTAACTTTACGCTTTAACTAACCGAATAACTCGGCCATACAGCTTGTTCCAAAGTTCCGATCCAAAGTTCCGCAAGCGAATCCTCGTTCTCGGATATTTAATATGGGAATATCGTCGAGAACCGATCGTCTTCTTCCTATTTCGCCGCGGTTCCACCTTCAGACTCTGGCATTCGACCAGTTGTGACTGTCAAATATTCGTATCTTTCCATATCGTGATTGCCACATGGCCGCAATAGCGTACATCAAAAATCTCCTCGAGCAACGAACATGCTCGATAGTTGATCAACGAGTATACACGATCTCTTACATTTCCTAACAGCATCCTACAAAGGATTCAAAAAATTTGCGACAATTGGAACGTATGTACCAGGAAAGTTGTTTCCTCCTGAAACCTATATTTATCGTATTATGATATTTATGTATATACGTGTAAATAAATATTCGCTTTATTCAATGAAAATGAACAATGTATCATATACCGGTAAAGTAACAGACGAATTTAACGATTTTGCGACGAATGCGGCGACATCTGCGGGAAAATAGCAATATTTGAAAAGCTTCTTTTGAAAACATACGCACGCTCTTTTAGATCAACACTCTTTTTCTTTCTACTCTGAACTTTTCATTTTCCCTTGGTATAAAATCGTAGAAAAAAGCTCGTCGCTCGCATTAAACACGAGTAAAACGCTAAAAGAAGATGTTCTCGTACACCAGTACTAGTATTACTCGATTAAGAATTAGATAATGGTTTTGGCATTGAGAATTCTATCCTCTGGTCAGAGAAACGATTTATGCGTATTTTCGCTGTATTTTCGACTAAATACAAATTTTGTATTTGGCGAATGGCTGCATCACCGACGACAAATTCGTATTAACCGGTCAAATATTTCAGCGAATCGTCAGATTGAAAGTTGTATATAATATGTAGATAATAATAGAGAATACAGGTAATACAGGTAAGTAAAAATGCAATTATCAAGCAATCAATCTTATCGCAGTAACGTTTCACGTTGCTTTATCTTTTAAATTTTTCTACCTATCACAGATTACGGATCGATGATGTACTTTTTCGTTTATTGGCTCCAACGAATTCGTTTCGAAATGACTCGTTTCGCGATACAACTATCTAGAGAAAGGAAGGGATTAAAAGACCCAACATATGCGTCCGAGGGGCTTCCCAGTCGCGTACAATTTTTCGTTTAAGAACCGACGCTCTTTCACCATTCCCATTCAGTTAGACTTTTAACTACGAGCTAACGCGGTATCGAGTATTATGGGGTCGCCTATTTCTTTAGCATTTGCGGTGTACGTTTCCATGTTGCTCGCTTCGATCGAAAATGCCCTCGCATTGCCATTTTGCCAAACTAATATCGATAGCGAAACCGGTAAGCAGCCGTTCTCCATTTGTTTATTCCAAGTTATTCTTCGAAAAAGAATTGAGCAAAGTTTCGATGCGACAAATCATCGACTCAAACGTGCAAGTGCTTAACAAAATAAACAATTCTTAATAGGTCAAATTACTTTTTTGTCGCAATGTTCTGTTTTTTTTTTTTTGTTGTTGTTTTTCGTCGTGTTTTCCGTGATAGGAAGCATTTTACTTCGTGCGGGATCGCGCGCCAACCTAAACGAAAGAAATCTTGAAATCGATTGTCACCGCAAAACGTAATATACCCATATGGACATGGAACTAGCTAGCAAGAGAAAGAGAATAGCAATGACTTTGCATCGTCGAGTCGTTTTACCGATAATCCCGCGCCGTGCCGTATCGCCGATCTTTCGATCGAGTTTCGCTAGAGAAATGCAAATACTGAAAAGCACGTTAATTGCGTAGCGGTGCCAAACATCGTGAGCAGGCTGGAGTGGCAAGCCAGGCCACCGGTCGACCGAGTGCCGTTGGAAGTGACGCCGACACCTTACGTGGTCATTCATCACGGAGGCATAGCTAAACACTGTTACGATCAAAAAGCGTGCTCTGAGATCGTAAGGAGTTACCAAAATTATCATATGGACGATAGACAGTGGTTCGATATCGGTTACAACTTCGTTATCGGCGAGGATGGCAACGTTTACGAGGGTCGAGGCTGGGATTATGTCGGGGCGCATGCACCTGGTTACAACACCCAGAGCATCGGAATATGTGTTATCGGTGATTTTAGTGGTGAGTGTGGTGCGATTCGAACAAAGGTACAACGTTCTTAAACAAATAATAGAATAAGCAAGCGCATTAAGAATTAGGACGAAACATGCTACATGCGTAGACCGCGCGCATTTCTATGCACCTATGCGAAATTTGCAAAGTGGAAAATGCGTACGGCACGTAGAGTATAGTACTCGTCGCTACATTTCATGGTTAAAGCGAATCCCTGCTTAGATTTCACTTGTTCCATTGGATTCGTTAAAATATAAATTAAAATATAAGATATAAAATATAAAATATAAAATATAAATTTCGTACAAACAACAAAACGGATAGTTTCGGTGGATTCGATCATATTTTACCATCTAACGTTGAACAGAATTTCGAGATTGTACAACAGAATCAATCGTTATATCGAGATCCATGTTAATTAGGTATATTTTCAATGCTAAGGTGTGCGAATAGTGTCGAGTGTCGTGGATATGGATATGGAAATTCGGAAGATCGAGTCAATAGTAGAAGTAGCAAAAAGTAGAAATCATAGACTTGTTTGGATAAAACCAAGTTCGTAGATCTAAGTGCACGCAACGATAATAATTTTTGCAGATATTCTTCCCAATGAAGTAGCTTTGAAGGCGGTGGACGCCTTGATCAGTTACGGAGTATCCCTTGGCAAAATCAATGAAGATTATCACGTGCTGGGACATCGACAAGCCAGGAATACTCTCTGTCCAGGCAATGAATTTTACAAGTACGTTCAGAAATTTCCACGCTGGACTGACCATCCTATGCCGAAACATTGAACAACATTGTCGTTGATTACCGTTGAACGAATGAAAATATCGCGAGCAAGAAGAAAGAAAGCTAATGCACTTGAAAATAAAATATATTTTTCGTATATGTATATATATCCGAGTTTACGTTTGACGCGTATGATAAACGATCGCAAAATCTTGTTTCACCGCGTGTTTCATTACGTTAAACAAATTTACACTATTTATGCGATACCATGGAAGAAAGATGTAATTAACGATAATGCGATATAAATGTTTTCGATACACGGCTAACTTATATACCGTGAACTAAATTTTATCGCTGTTCTCCCGCATATTGCTGAAAAGTACAACAAATAATAACAACGATATGTTAAACGCGCCACTCGCTAATAATAGATAATAATAAATATTATCATTTATCAGGGACAAGTTCATCCGTAATCTTCTTTCTCGCTTCTTCGCTCTTTCACTTTAGTACAAAATAATTGCGAATCGACCGGTATTTTATAATATAGTACTACTCCACGGACCATATGACCTGTAATTTTTCACATTGGCATAAGAAATAAAGCATATCGATCTTCGATCAAATTTACTGTTTTTCATATTTACCAGAAAGCAATACGCTTTCACGTTTCCTGGAAATCTCCCACGACATAACTCGTGAAACACGCGTAAACAGGAAAATGATTTAAGAAGATCATTCCGCCGAGAAAGTGAGTTTTTTTCGGAACTCGTTTACATTCTAGTTACGCGTTAGGAACGTGTGCGAGCTAATTATCCGTGCTTTTAACTAAGTGCGATTCAAGCTCAAGATCGAGATATCGAGCCTGAACGTTATATCGAGACGTCGCTAAACATTTTCGTTTGTTACGAAATTTCCATGGGAATTTCCAAAAGCTAATAACAGATGAAGCGAAACTGTGTGCGAAATCTTAGATTGAAAAACGGGGAACTCTCGCAGCAGCGCAGATACTCCTTTCGAGATAAAGAGTTCCGCGTGAATGTAAAACACGCGTGTCCACGTAAAGGACGGAGCTTTGCCCATTCTCAACTTAAGCGTCCAACGAACCTGTCGGTTATCTTGCTTGTTATTCGAATTTTGTCGAAAAGCTACGTTCTTTCGCTTTATAACCTATGGCCTAGAATCCAGAAAAATTAACTTCTTTGTTGCATAGTATGCTAATCACGAGAATAAAAAGCATCAAAGAAATTGACCGTATCTTTATCGCGATCCAATTGTTCTTTCAAGTACAAGTCAAGTATAGTACAAAAATCTCGTCATCGAATTGATTTTATTCTTCGAATACTCGTATATCGATGACATTTATTTACCGCTCTCTACGGAAAACCCTCTTGGCTGAATCGACAAATTATGACTTGAATTACAAATCAATCGAATCAGCACCTATAAGAGCCGTATATACGCAACACTCTCTGAGAACTTAATCCTAATTTCATTTATTTTCTTTATCCTTATTCCTATTTATTTTCTTTTATTTTATTTCGTTTTTATTTTATTTTGTTGTGTTTTATTTCGAAACTGATAAGGCAAGCCTTGAATCGATCTCTATGGATAAACGTACGTTGAAGACGTTTAAGCACGTAATGGGAAGTACCCTCCCCCCCCCCC
>NT_177474.1:1105692-1124555 GCF_000188095.3 Bombus impatiens
CCCCCCCCTACTGAGACGGTCAAAGATCAACAAATTAAACCAACCATCTGCATCGTATATATTTGCGGCATTTATCACAATGTTAGCAGATCTCTGTGAACGAAGATGACAAAGTTAATAGCGGTGATCCTCCTACTCGCCAACTGTCAAGTGTTGTTTTGTGCTGTGCATAAGACGCCTGGTAATAAATTGTTCCTTGAAAATCGTTGAAAATTATACAATCGAAGCAACGTGTCGTCGCTTAGTGCCGATTAATAGTGCAAGTATCTCGACGTGTTCTTCGAATCGTTTCAGCGTTTTCCACTTGCGGAAATTTTATATTCGCAATTGTGTAGCATCCTCGTGCTTCTTTTCTCTATTACGATCGATTTTCTCGAGTGAAAAGAAGTAGCAATTGCAAAATATGGATTGTAAATATAAGTTTCGGTTAGACCTGCATGAAGTCGATATGTAGCGTAGCAAATTATATAACGCTTCTTCGATCGCAAGTCCTATTCGAAGATTTGACTATTTCACTGAATTTCGATTCCAATCGAAATCTATAATCAATTTTCTTAGTTAGTTTGGTTTTACAAATGTTTATTTCAGTTCAACGAACCGGCGATATCGTTTTCTAACGCCATAAATCTATCCAGCTATCTAAATCCAACGAACGTGATTACTAACGAAATTCAGCTTAATTATCTTAGGCTTGCTTGAGAAAAGTAGAGTATGATATTTATTCTACATAAAGCAATATTCGTGTAAGTCGCCAATCATTTTTATCCGTGTTTCTATAAAAAAGATTTGTAAGCGATATGAAACAAGATTGCGCTTATTGCTTATAGCATGTCGACCCGTAATGTCAAGAACGTTCGTTTATCGTTGCCTTATCGTTATCATTATTTAGTCGGTAACTGACGATTCGAGGACATGTTAATTAATTATTTTTAAGCCAATACGATGACATGTAATACGATGATGTTGGTGAATAAGCCGCTAACAATAAGGTAATATCCGGCTTAGATCCTTCGACGGAAATCGTCATTTCGATTGTTATTTCAATCGTTATCGCACGACGCATCTGTCACCGAACGTGTCTATCGTATCTATGAAACTAACTAAAAAGAAGACAAAAAAGACGAATCTAAAATAGATTATTTCCATTTGAATAGAACATTGTCGGAGAAATGGTCGGTATTACCTACTGTTTTACTACTTCGCTTTCCGATATCGATCGAATTTTTCAATTTTCCTCGACATTTAGTACGTCCAAGTATAATATCAAGATCAGAATGGGGAGCCAACGCACCAAAGTCAACCCTTAGGAATCTCGCAGAGGAGCCTGCCCCGTTCGTTATAATTCATCATTCAGCGACTGATGGTTGCACGACTCGAGCGATTTGTCAAGCCAGAGTGAGAAGTTTTCAGGTGATTGACCCAGTCTTTTCCGCTTGACAAACGGAGAGTTTAAACGAACCGTTTACGTCGACAATATAATTAACAAATTATATTGCCGAAATATAATTAACAAATTTCCATTCTCAAAATTTCGTTTCTCAAGTTCAGGGCCGGATTAAAATTTCCGAAGCCTTGGACCGTTGATCCAGCCGAGGCTTCCTTTCCAATCGATATAACGGTTTTCTTTGATTTATTAAATGCATTTAGAACCATCACATGAACCAGAAAGGCTGGAAGGACATAGGTTACAATTTTTTGGTTGGCGAAGATGGAAACATTTACGAAGGAAGAGGATGGGGCAAACACGGTGCGCATTCCACACCTTACAATTCGAAGAGCATCGGAATTTGCATGATTGGCAATTTTGTTGGTAAGTTTGCTTGTCGTTGTCTTAGTAAGCAACACGACGTTTATCGTTTGTCGTTTATCGCGTGACGCGTAACGCGTAACGCGTATCGCAACTTCTACCGTAGAAAATCCAACGAATCCTCTAAAATCTTTTTTAATAGAATCCATCCAAAATGGTAGAATTACAGTTTTTATGGGATTTATTGTCATTGAAATGTTCACAGGTCATAATCCTAGCGCGGCTGCGATAAAGGCAGTTAAGGATTTGATCGAGTACGGTGTAACGCTTGGGAAAATACAAGAGAACTATACGTTGCTTGGCCATCGACAAACGACGTCAACTTCCTGTCCAGGCGACAGTCTCTATCAACTGATTCAAACGTGGCCTCACTGGTCGTCGATCTGATAATTCTTCGACGGAAAGCATCGTTGCATAATCGATTTATTTTAGACGCTGTATCGTACATGTTTTCGAAAAGAAGTAAACGTTGTTCGCATCGCAGTTCTCAGACGTTGCGTCTCGTCGATTCCTCGCAATTTTCATGAAATCATTTTTCTACCAATTGCACGTAAAGCGTTGCGATACCATTCACTGAATTATCGTAAGTATCTTGCTCCGTTCTAACGCAAATGTCCACGTGAGAGAAATCGGGCGAATTCCTGCTAACGTCGTTGTAGCGGCTTTTGTCTCTAGCCTGAAAGATATGTGTCGTAACGAGACGCGATCGTGTCGTAACGAGAACAGGCTGCCGAGTCTTTAAATCTACTATACCTGAAGCGGAATTGGCCGTAAGAATTTTTCGTTTAATTCGGGAATGCACAATTTTGTGCCATATGGTATCCCGGAATCCAGGTCCATGGAGACTGTCACAAATTCTGCACGACCATCCAGATAATCCTATAACGAAACGAGTAACGATATCGCTGTTTCCTTTAATCACGAGATAGTTACCAGTACGCGATAACGATATAACGAAGAACGAAAGAACAAATATCATACTGGTTAGAAAAATAAGGACGACGCTCTGATCGAGAACAAACCTGTAGATTCCTCAGTTTCCTCGTTCTAGCATCCAAATAGTCAAACTCGTTGTCACTATCAAAAACGGGATAATAAGCGGTCAGGGTCACGTTGTAATAAGCACGACCGCTGCAACTGAGCTCCGTTGACCGCGTATCTATTTTCAGTGCAAAATTAACTATTTGAGAAGAAAAATATATAAAGCGCGAATAAAAATGTAGATATAAACATTTATTGCTTTATAATTACCGCTGGCAGAGGCGGCTGAAGCGAAGAAGAGAAAAAAGAAAAGTATCAACGCCGGTTTGTCCATCGTGTCAGTAATGATTTTACGCGACATGATCGATCGCGCAACACGTCGATATACCGACTAACTTTGTCCCTGCGATTCGCAAAATACATTGTGTCAGCAGCTGTGCCAATCGCGCTGGTATTTGTCCATGAATTGTCCACGAATCGAAGACAGAAAGGTCGATCCACGTTTCCACTATAATGCGTTCAGCTGTAAATAATATTAACCAATTATTAGGATTATATAACTTTACGTTTAAGAACGTTTACAATTGCAGGCAAACAATGTCCAACGTCTAACTAGGCCACTCGTTTGCCTGCGCTACATTGGTCATTCGATATCGAATTCCAGGCTCGTTCGTATAACAAAAGATTCAATGACTGTCCCGAGTCAGCAATAAAGCACGGATACCGAACATAAAGGGAGAAATTTTATTTTAATCGAGACACGACAGATTTTCAAATCTCGCCGTTTCTCTTATCGTAACGCGTTTAAATTCCATTCTTTTGTCTTTTTTTTTTCTTTTTCTTCTTTCTCGAAACTCGAGGCTTAAACTTGAGGCTTGAGGAAAAATCGTGTTCTACGTTTTTCATTTTTTCTCGCGTGAGCGCATATGTGAAATAATCTACTGCTGACCGTTTACTCGCAGTCAGTTCCTAATTAGTCGAATTCGCACATGCCAAACAAATTTTCAAATCCGATTTTCCCATCTTTGTTTAAATTATTTCTCCTTTAAACGAATAATTCGGGCTTGATCGGTCGGTCGCACTGACCAGAAAATTTCGTTACTTTCTTTCTTGAAATGACACGACATACTGCGTATACATATAAGTGTATAAGTGCTATACTGTTCTTGAATAATGAAAAGCATGCCTGACTGGGACACGTGGAAGACACTGCGCGCTTCCAGTCGACCAACAGACACCTTAGTATTCGTATGTGCCTTGTCGTGAAAATTTATTTTATTACGAGTACGGATTATTACAGCAGCGAAATGTAAATGGGAAACGATCGCTAAAAAAAACCACAGATCGCAAAGTTCTTTCACGAAAATGGCGTGACTTGCAACACATAAAGATGGTTTGTTATCGTATTGGAATATTCGCACACACCTGTTCCACAATTTTATTTTCTTCTTAAATCACCCTCAATTAATCGTCGTTGTACAAATTGGAAACGTCCAAGTAGCATTTTTTCCGCATGACGCTTCGTTTTCGTGAAAATCCAGTTTTTGATTATCGATTAACGAGCTTATGCTCGAACACGACCGATTCCGACCCAGACAGAATAAATGATTAGCAGCAAGTCGTTCTACGTGTGAAAATAGGTCGAACGTGTGGAATAGAATTTTTCCACAAGACGTTTTCGTTTTAACGTCAAAGTTTCAAACTTTAAAAGTTTTGGAAAACTCATATCTGTGGACAATTAACATATTAAATAATGATAATTAAAATATATAATAATAATAAGCGTGTCGTGCTTTTCTCCGTGGTTCTCGCTTAAAACGCTTAAAACGCTTAGAAACATAGCTTATAAAGATAGTTTGAACTTGCCAGAATGACTCGATATATAGTTATCCTCTTCGATGGTTGTACGCATTTTGCTTTCGTTTTCGTTTCCGTACTTTGGAACCTCGATATTAAACAATCGACGCGAATGACGATTGCACTACTTAACGACCGCGTGTCTCCTCGATGCGACGATAATATTATACATACGACCGACGCAAGATTCACGCGGCGACATGCTTACGTGATCGATGTGTCGTTGCTCCAGAGTATCGATCCCGGTGGTCGAGGCGCAAACTAAATAAGTAAACGAGGTAAACGACTAGCGAATGAACGAAACGATCAACGGTCAAACTATCTTGAACGTAAAACGTAAAACGTAAAAGTCGATAATCGTTGAGTTCGAGTCCGTTCCACGATTGAACGTCAGCGATGAATAAGAAGCACTTGTGTCGTTCAAAGGATTTTTCTTACCGAAACGATTCGATAAACCTGTACGATAAATATTTACGAAGGAAATGCAAAGAAGGTTGTTACATATGAAACAACTGGATTACCTGGCAATACCTCTCTTCGAATTTCGCGTTCGAATTTATCGAAACTGAAAGCAAATACGAAAGAGAATATCGTTAATATGGAAATAAGAATCGGCCGAAAAGTATAGAAAAGAGAAGGAATACAAACTCTTTTTAAGTCTATAATTACGGTACAGCGAGCATTTCCGCTATGCGACGTAAGAGGAGAGGAAACTTTGAATCGAAAATGATAAAATCAATGGATCGTCGGTTAAGATTCTGGCGGAATCGTACGTATCTACGGAATCTGGCCGAAGCTACGGAACGGTATGAACGCTGCTTTTGCTTGTTACCAATTCGGCTTGTTACCGATTCGGTCAAAAACCAGCCGTTGTCGCAAGAAGGCCGGAAAGAACAATAACATCGGTGACGGTTGATGCCCGCGATTGGAACGGGTAGACCGATAGAATTAAGAACCAATTACCACAAAAACGAAGAATTAATTACGATACGTAATATCTGTCACTTGCGTTCGTGCCGTGAAAACGTCATTTCCACGAAAAGACTTTTCCTCCTCCGTATTGGCCCGTATGAATTTCTTACGTTCCGTCCAACGACAAGATACTTTCGCTGGTGAATTCCACGTTGCGCGATCCGACGATTAACAGTATCTTCTAATTTTCGAGTCTTTGATGACTCGAAGAAGTTCGTTTCGAAGGGAATCACCGAACGATTTCATGTTGACCTTGAGCAACTTTTTTAGTCGGCGCGACGGTGACGGGCGCTCAAGGTTCCCTAATGCTTTCCTTGCTACTGTGATTCGTATCTCTCGTACCGTATCTCATTAATCATCAGCTACGTCATACTTGATTATTTGCTAATCTACCAGAAAAGAGAAATGTGCCAGAGAACATCTAACATCGATAGGTAAAATAAGGTCAAGTATGACGAAAAAAAAGAGAACAAATTTTCCAAAATGACTTTCTTACATTTCGAGCGACAAAAATCTCTCTTCTACAATGCCTAAAAACTCGAAGCAACTCTAATAATCTCTAATAATAAATCAAGTAATTCCCCTAGGCTTGAATAATTTAACGATCATCTTGTTGCGCATATACTGTGAAAATTCCACTTAATTCGCCGAAGGAAATACCTGCGTTCCACTTTTATGCTTAGATTGTGCAGCGACTTCCAAAAGATTGGTATGAATTTTTAATGAAGAAATTAAACGTGCGAAAATACGCGTTTTTTCTTCGTTTCTCTAAAATCGAAATCCTATCTGTATACGTGGTTATATCCGAGCACTATACGAAAAAGCGCCACAATCTTACAAAACGCTGTTATATTCGCCATTGTGTTTCATTTCCTGGTTCTTCTTTTCCGTATACTTGGAACGTCCGGTCTCGATGACCCGGCCAATCCTATGCTAACGTGTTCATAGGTGGCGCGCGTCGCGACGCCCTGCATCGACTTCATTCGCCGCGAGACTCTTCCTCGTATCGCACACGTTCTCTTCTCCATCTCATCTCCCGCCGTTCATTTCCATTGGTTCGTGCCGCGAACTATGACTTGGATATGACGAGAATCTCGTGACGCCAAGTCAATCAGGTAATTCATCGAGGACGATTAAACGATGAACGATGAACGATCGGCGAGAACATTATATAAAATCGCTTATATACGCACGATACACATGCTTCTTCACTTACGTTTGCGTTTTTATTGCAATCTATGCACCTTGTATTTATTTATTTAATGCCATGTATTTATATTTCTTCTTGTCTCCTTCATTTTTCTTTAAACAAACGATCTTTTGCGTTAGAAAACGCGATTTACGCGTAACGGTACGTATAATTGGTTTAGAAGGTTTGATGTAAGTAACGTTGGCATAGGCATAGCTATAGATATAGGTATAGGTATATGCCACGTATATAAGTTTCATTCTGATCTTTAGATCGCTAGAATACATTTTCCGGCCGCATATTAATAAATTACCTTATCATCGCATACAACGGCAACACGCATACAATTTACGTATAATTATCAGCCAGTTTCCTACAGGAGTAATCAACCAATGACCAAGCAATACTTGTACATACACCAATAATATAAAAAATTACAATTGAATTTGCCGTGCATCTTATCTTCGCTTTTTTTATCGACTCTGTGTCTTATTGGCTTGGCTGTGTCTTCGCAAATTGGCTTCTGTGTATTTCAAATTAAGATAGGATACCTACTAGGAGTAGACGAAACCGTTGAAACAAACCAGTCGTACAACTAAATAGCAGAGAATAAGAGAATTCGTACATCTTTTTCTTCCCATGCGAATATCTTCTTCGCGAAGCAAATGGAATTGAAAACACGCAATTCACAGCGATAACGTCAAAATTATTTCACACTCTGTATTTGCGTTTGACTATATTTTTCCTATATTACGTTTGGCTTCACACGCGACCAACGAACCAGGGGATTCACCGCTGGATATTCTACCAGGAAAAACTAAATTGCGATGTCTCGATAAAAGCTTTTCTCAACTAATTTTATTAATTATAGTAAAACACGGTCTTTTCTATTTTTATTTTTATCCATTATCTTCTTATTTCATCTTTCATCTTTCCTCCAAGTTGATTCTCTTTTCAGATTTCACGTCCTAGGTATCACGGCTGTCATACTCAAAGTTACAGAGTACAATCTTCAAATTCTTCGACTTAGCAATTTACGGTGGCCGTTATTTATTTGCGTTACTTTTGCTAATAAGATAATTTGGAGAAGAGTTTGGAATTTACGGAGAAAATTCTGTTTCGTTTATTTTAAAGTTGCAAGCAACGTCGTGAAACGAATTTATTTTATTCGAATAATCTGCGATTCGATACACAGCTTGGACAGTGCAGGATGCAGACCGTTTCGATTGGATAAGCTTGATGGAGAATCAATAGCGAGTGTTTCAAGGATTTATTCGTGGCAGCGTATCGCCGCGAATTAACTTACAACTTTCCGCGAAAAATATTTTTTCCAACGCTTTTCTCCGTAACTTCGAATAGTATGGCAACTTTCGTGAAATCGAATTTTGGCTGGAATCGTTAGAATCATAATCGATCGTGTTTAATTATCGTGGTGTAGATGAACTCGACAACGTTGAAATCTTGGCTACTGCGAGGAGAACTTGAGAAACTAGAACATGTCGTTCTAGAAGGACGCGGGGCACGTCTGTTGGGTGAATATTCTCCAGACCTGAGAACCAGAGTCTTCCTAAAAGGACTCCCAAATTATTTGGTAAGCTATTAGTATTACATATATTAGCTTTACACGAAGAAAAAATGATGAATCTGTCTGTATCTTTCAGACAAAAATCTCTTTCGTGCACGACGCGGTTTCGCGCGGTTCTCTGGCGGAAACGCAAAAGCTCGTATCGGAAGAACCTAAAAAAAAGCTGGCGATTGCGAAAGATCCAGCTGGCACTCCTTTGCTTCACAAGGCAGTCTACCACGATCATCAAGATATCGTCGAGTGGCTTGCGCACAATTTTCCCATCGCTGTTCAGCAGAAAGATAAAGTAATCTTTATCATACGATCTTTTTATTCTCGACTATCTTCTTCTTTGTTATCTTTTTTCTTTTTTTTTTTTTAGAATTACCTTGTATGAAGTTTTCAAGTATCGTTCTTTTTATATTTGTTCTCTCGTTTTCCGTCGATTTAAAGTGAATTTACCGCATCTCTATCTCGTACAGAACATCTGTGGTCGCAATCCAACTCGTAATAGTCTGCCACTTAAACTTACTTGAAAGTACCTTTTATCTTTTCTCAACCCATCTAGATCGGGTTAGATCAGGAGAAAAACTAATTTTGACGCGAAAGTGAAATAGGTGCTGCTTACGAATATACGTGTGTACAAAAAGGTCACAGATGAATAGTAACGAATAAATCAAAGATGATATAACGTAGTAGTAGTTTGTTTCGCTTCGTTTTTGTTCTCGATAAAAGACGAAAGAAGAATCGTGTAAAAATAAAGTAAGATTGGCTCCTAAGTGACAATCTGAAATCCACGTAAAACTTTGGTCTAAAGTTGGATCGAACTAGGTTGTCGATGTCCAAACCTAGCGTAATTTTACTTTCACTTTGCCAGACTTGCAACATTTCCAAGTGTCTTTATCGCATCGTGCAACCGTCCGCATAAGGAATAGAATTTTCGAGGCTGAAGTTTCGCTCAGGTTCTCGAAATCAAATTCGAATAACCTACTGAGAATTACAGCTTTTTAACACGTAAACTAGCACGCGAATTCTATGTAGATATTTCGCCGTGGGTATTGCGATCCGCAAAGCAAGGCTTGCGTTATTTTAATAATTTTAAAAAATTTAGTAGGAATGTATATATAAATGTAGTAAACTCGGCTCACCGATGACCACCGTAGCAATCAACGAGTTGAAAATTCTTAGAAATATTCGTAACTATTCCACTCTGTTATCGGTGACTAATCGTAAAGCGAAAAATTTAGTCAGTCGTGCTTATGCTTGTTCCGAGATACCCAACCGGCGAATAATAATGGAAAAGTCGTTTTTCCTAACGACGCGACGCTCGTCTTTTCCGCATCGCGTGACGCGGCTAATAACAAAGCGTAAACCACCTGTTCTTCCCCGCAGTCATCATGGACTCGGCGTCCAGGCGCACGCAGCGCCTACAACATGGCAAACGTCAGCTTCTCAAACTTTTCCTGCCCTTAATCTCCATTCCATCTTTATATTCGCCGTTTACACGTGTATTCGCTGTTTAAGCGTCTGGAAATATTCATCCTGTAACGGCCATCGCGCTTTTTATTCCCGAAACCTATTGCTTGCTCGAGTTATTCCGAGAACGGCGAATGTTTATGAGAACCGTTCGATAGGTCCGATCGACGTTTTCGCGATAATCAATCGATCGCTGGCAATTCTCTCAATTTGCAAAATCCTGAGAAGCTTCTATCGTATTTTCAATTTACGGTAAATGCGTCGATGATTTTTGCACTTTGTAAATAATTCAGACTGCGATTAAAACGTCGTATTTCTTACTCTTAGGAAGGAAGAACCGCGTTGCATTACTGTGCTGCTTGCAAAGATCCCGAGGCAATTTGGGATGTTCTCATAGAAAACGACTGTGACGCGAGCATTATCGACAAAAAGGGTAATCCCGCTTCGTACTATTTGGAACATAGTTCGGAGGTCGAGCTACCGGAAGCGGAGAACATGTCTCGTCGCAAGACCAACTCTGGCAAGGAACGTGAGTCATTTTCAATCACCCATAGTTCTTTTAGATTTTATACCTTACACGATGATTGGACCACATATCTCGGATTCCTCGGGTTTCAATCGTGTTTCTATCGGTACGCGCAGAAGCCTGCAATCGTTTAATTGGCAAAATATATTACACGGAAATTTCTCAGGTCCTGAACAGATAAAAGTAGTCGCGAACTTTTATATTAATTGGAACAACTCAATTTTGTCAAACGTACGATTAATGGCTCGTTATAATTAACATTATGATTAAGAACAACTGGAAGAATAGACGTGGGGATGCATCGTGCACTTGGCTCGTTCCCCACTTTGGCACAGTTACACATTCGCTTATACGCTTATACGCTATAGTCTATGGAATCTTCTCGATAATGACCCGGAACAATCGATAAAACTAAAGTCTGTACGGCAAGGAAAACCGCTTCGATCGATAGGATGACGACACGCTCTGGTCGATTGACCAACGAATTATTTAAGAATCCTCGAAAACTACTACTGGCGGAAATCCTATTGACGTTATAACGATGTAAAGATAGCTTGTCGTAGGCCTTCTCGATCGCACGACGAGATTATTCGGTAATGGAAAGAACAAGTCGGCCATAGTATATTCCGACCAATGTTTACGAGTAGGATCAAAATTCTAGCTATAGTAAGACGAAAATGACACATTTCTTTTGAGAATCGGCAAACGAGTCTGTTTCCTGAAAAAACTCGTATAACGTTATTCCACTGGCCGTGTATGTACGAAGCCGCGTACTAAACTGTTCGGAGAAAATGCGAATAATACCTAGTTGAACAAAGTCGAAGGCGAATGGGCGCAATTTTATTGGAATAAATTTATAAACGGCTGGAACTTGCTTCAAAGTATCGCAGATTCGAGTAACGAATCGAGCGAGTCGAATGTAATGAAACACTGGATTTTCAAAATCAACCGATACTCTAATAATACCGGCCATCAGACTAAATATAATTGGAATCGTTGTATTTGCCTACTATTTACTCATTTCACGCTATAACTTATCGTTAGTGTTAGTATGCAATACGTACAATGGCATCTCTGTCAACATCGATCGATCTATTTACCAAGAAAGCAAAGGATACGTGAAAGGATATGTATATAGGTAGATGCGAACGTGCGAGTGAGTGACAGGGTCCGTGCACTCGGTTGGCTTTTCAAAAATTGATCAATCCGCTGGAACATGCGATCTACGTCAAAGTGAAACGCTATTCTCGAAAGGAGGAGACGTTCGACGGATATATTATTATAATTTTAATGAAATCCAAATACACCTGTATCTCACATTTTCCATTCGACAGTTTTATATACGTGCACATGTTTAGTCGTTTACTTCAAACTTGCAAATCCATCGATATTTTATTATTTGTATATATTTCGCCTTATTATACACGTATATTCTGGCTTACAAGAAGAATCGCCGATTTCACCCAACAAAGATCACGATTATCAATTTATTGCGTCAGCTGATCAAGTGTTTACGGCACAAGAGACAGGCAAACACGATTATCGAATGTACGACGTAATTCTTCGTCGAAAGCACGCGCAAGATATCTCGTTTAATTTCCTCTGCGTCACTGTCTCGTTAAAGTTATGTAAAAATCGATGATTCATCGATAATACCGAACGTGTGTCGTAACAATGCATGTTTAATTGGAAGGTTGTAGGGACTCGTCTAAATGATATTTATTAAAAACCGTAACGACCTGCTGTTAACTCGCTACAGTTTTTACAGGGAAAAAGTAGCGAACATTGTTGACAGAAAATCGATATCTGCCGGTAAGAGGATTCCCCCGAGTATCTAAAACATTTATCACATATCCTCGACACGCGATGTATAGTTAGAAATCTTGTCGCTTGTAGTAAATCCTTAATGAAGCAGTTGTATCTTGGAGAGAAAAGGTCGCGTCGTTATAATTTTTATCCTGTACGTTGTTCGTAAGCTTCTTGCCACGTATACAGGCACACGCCCCTATAGTATTTAATACGTACGATTGCTTTAACGAATATTTCAAACTTGCCAGACATACCGAACCATAGTCGTCGATAAAATTAAACGGAATTTAAAAAAATAAGACGATACGATACAATTACGCCATTTTTCCATTGAACTTGTCCAACAATTTCTGTAGCTGATACAGAATTTTTTTTTTTTTTTTTTCTCTAGTTCTGGACTTCAAACCTTCCAATATAAGAATATGGATCCACAATCGAGATATAGGGAAACTACAACAGGTCCTGTGGGAAGGCCATGGCAACAAATTACGCATGGAGACGAGCAACAATCTGCGAGTGAAAAGATTCTTAGAAGCCGTACCATTCATAATGGTTCGTATTAACGTTCAAATTCTTTAACACGTATAATAAGATTGTTACGTACGTAATATGCAACGCGATGTAATGTAAGTTTAATGTAATGGTAAAAAATCGTTTTACAGAGTACAACGAAAGATATTCACGCAGCTACGGTGAATAACGATTTAGAGGGGCTGAGGGGCACGGTCGAGGCCTCGTCGCCCATCGTTCTTTGCGCCAAAGACGGCAACGGCTTGAACGCCTTGCACAAGGTATACACTTTCTAATTCTACTCTTTTTCTTCTTTCTTTATCGGAAAGTTTGGCAATCGACAGGCTGCTGGTTTGGGTCACACGGAAATCGCGAGGGAAATTCTTGAAAAATGGCCTTTCGTTGTGGAGGCGCAGGATAACGATGGCAAGACGCCGTTACATTATGCGGCTGCAGCAAAAGACGATGGAACGTTATATAATTTGATAACGGAATATGGAGCCGATGAGAGCAAATTAGATCACGTGAGTGCCTGGAATCAACCTTCGGATAATCGATAAATAAACGATTGTTCCGGATGGTGTAGAAAATGAAACTCGGAGATTAGAGAAATTAGCGAAAATGATATTTCTTTCGCTATTCCCCCGAGATAAAAGAAAGTTAAATTTAAATCTTGAAATTTGTTAATCAGAAACAAAAGGCGCCGGCGTTTTACAAAAATCGGCCATCGGATATCGACCAATCGCTGTTAACTGTGATACCGGAAGCACCTCGAGTTGCCGGATCTTCGTATCCCAAACACTGGGACTGGAGGATTCTAGAAGCGGAACAAGCTATATCCAAAGGAATGAAAAAAGCCAGCAGTGCGAATATCGATAGCGCATTTGGTAGCGCGGAGTCGACAACGAAAAACTTGAGTAGATCTATGGAACAAGTAATCGCTCACGACGATATTTTTATTATAACTGGACTGCGAATTTTTATGCATTTACGGGAAACTTCGTTTTTATGCATATGTGGCAAAATATATATCGAAAGTATGGCACTTGTTGCGATATAGCTATCCAATGGCCGAAACAAGCTTCCGCTCAAGTTCCAATTGCTTGATCTTCCATTTGTTTAATCGTATTTACGAAATTTTACGAAATTTTACGAAATTTTACGAAATTTTACGAAATTTTACGAAATTTTACGAAATTTTACGTATTTGCGTAAATGTCTGCAGTCTGATTATAATAAATTGTAAAATTCTAAAACATTTTAGAATTTTAATTTAAGAACCGAAATTCTACGATTCTCCGTAACACGATTCCTTTTATTAGCGACAAAAATCGAAAAATAATCTTCTAGAGTTTTTATTTCGAGATTCGAAGAATCAGATAAATTAATCATTTTATGAAACAGATAAAAAATGTCGAGGAGGATCACGAGAAGGAGCAACAGGGAAACGCAGAAGACACAGAAAATCATGAAGGTGCAGAAGATGCAGAAGATGCAGAAGATGCGGCCAATAGAGAAAGCGCGGAACCTGCTGAAAATACGGGAGATACGGAAAATGCGGAAAATACGGAAAATGCGGAAAATACGGAAAATGCGGAAAATACGGAAAATACGGAAAATACAGAGGAAGGGGAGGCAGAACGTGAGAACGTGGAACATGCAGAAGAATCCAAAGAACCAGAAACCACGGAAAATAAGGAAGAACACGAGGGAGCAAACACTCCCGAAGACACTGAAGAGAGGTCCTCGGACGATGACGTGGTAACAGGTACAGCGGTCCCGGAAACCGAGGAAAATTCCAATGCGGAGAACGAAGCTGCGGAGGAGCTGAAGCCAAAGGGAATAGAAGGTGAGGAAGAGAGGAAAGAAGAAGAAGAGAAAGAGGAAGAGGAGGAGGAAGAGGAAGAAGAGGAGAAAGAGGAAGGAGAGCCTACAGACACGGAGGGAGCCCCGAAAATGGAAGAGGCCATCGAGCAGCAGAAGGGAAACAAAGCGGAGGAAGAAGAAAGAAACGAGCCGAGTACAGGCGACTCTGGTGTTGATGATCCAGGGAACGACGAAGACCAGGTACAGTCATCCTAACTCTTAAACGAATCGAATTTTCAGGAATTGCCTAGCACAAAAGTATAAACTTATGGTTTATGATAAGACTTGTATCGTTGAGCGAGAGACATAAAAAAGTATAAAATAAGTAGTAATGTTATAACGTGATCTTAGTATCGGTAGAAATAGAGAAATATAAATATAGGGTCGAAAGGCAGAAGACGTTGGTAGATCCTATGATAGGTTTCGATTATTCTTTCGTGTATAGTTAGGTAGCTTACAGGTATAACGAGCGATTTACGGTTGCTGTTGCAAGTGACAGGATGTAATTAGGCTATCATGTATATCGAAAGTAAAGAATGATCGATATTATAACAGTATATTTTCTCTTTGTCACGCACAAATATATGCCAATAAATAAATAACTAAGCAAGGAACTTCTGTTATGACTTTTGCGCACTACAGACCCAGACAAACGCATGGAAATGTATATTTTGTTTTTCATTAATTTTAGTCGAGATGCTAAAGATACGGCAACTACCGCATTGCATGCCACGTTCTTTTCAATAATTTGGATGTTCATCGTTGCGTTTCTCGAAATCGTATTAAAGTATGACGACATGGCAAATATGGAAGAATCGAGTCATCATTTTATAGAAACAACAAGTAATAACAAATACAAGTTCTCAGTATGAAAATCCTCTTGATTTCTTTTCTTTTCTTTTCTTTTCTTTTCTTTTCTTTTCTTTTCTTTTCTTTTCTTTTCTTTTCTTTTTTACTTTTATTACTTATATATTTACTTCGCCATTTCTCACGAATCTGAAACGCGTAATATACGAATATCTAAATATTAAACATTCAATTCGTCGAAAACTATCCTTAAAATGTAATTCTCGGCTAATCGTGTCCATATCTAATCGTCAATCTCTAAAGCTACCCTCTAAATCGGCTACCTCGTTGGCAGTTAATCGGTGAAAAAGCCAGCCAGAACAGATACTGTTCCATTCGTCCTACTCTACCATCCAATTACCAAAATCAGCCAACACTAAACACACCTGTGAATAGACAAAGAAACGACTTATTCGATAGTCGATCGTGTTTCGCGCAAACAGCGTACGAGCTTTGCTCGTAATGGAGAACGATCGATTTGCCGCATCTAGATTGCGAGCTACGATTAATATTGTCGCGTATCGATCGGCACGAGTCGTTGGTGCGCATGGTTTTGCACCTGGAAATGATTAGCAGGTAATCGTCGGCGAACACGAGGAGCTTCCGCAAGCAGAAGTAAACGAGGGCAGCATGACGGCGGACCCGGAAATCGAGAAGCTGCTGGAGACCGGCAACATGGAGCAATTGGCCGCGTTAGTGTTAAGTGGCGAAGGCAGAAGACTGGTCGGCCGACATTCGGGCAATCCTGAGCTGCAGGCATTCATCGATCGTGTCCCTTCTTACATGGTATTGCGTACAAAAGCACTCGTCTTTTCCCTCGTGTCGCGTCTCTCGACGCAAACAGAGGTTTGCGAAAAGAGTTTCGTGGAAAACGTAAATGACGACAAATTGGTCTTGATCGGTTTGCCTGTGTCGACTGGTTAATCGGTAACGCGTCGTCCACGCGTCGTAGCGAGTCTGTTTAATTTAGAGTTTTTCACGGCCACGCGGCGGAACGATAGTTATAACGGTGGCACAAGTGACGCTAAAAGCGCGAAAGCAATTTGAAAATAAAACAGATGTTGGCGGAACATTGAAAAAATATGCGAAATATAAAATATAAGCCAAAAAGATACACAAGCATAAAGGAAGTTTCTCGGGCTATTAACTATCTTTCGTTACTGACCAATCTTTGTCCATTCGTTGTTTCACCCAAGACGATCGAGTTGTATCGATCCGCGCGATTCGATCGATTCATTCACACCTTTCATATATAGATACCTTTCGTATACCTATGATGCTCTATCTATGTGGTAATGTGGAAATAACGTAGGAAATAACGTGGAAATCTACGTAGTAGATGATACTCGATGCTTGCAGAACGTACGATCGATATTAAACGTTTCGGATTCTTTTGCGTCTTCCTTCCACCTTCTCTTTACCACCAATCTATCCTTATTCTTCTAGTATTATACATACGTATATGTGAAAGCGTATATCGTATTACCTAACGCGTTGAAAATTTTACGGCTCCTTTTTTTATTATTATTTTAACACAGTGCTCAATGTTTTGCGAATGTTGCGCCAACCGCTGTGCACCTTGCGTGCCGTTATAGTTACTCGTATCGAATAGTCGTTGACTTATCCAGATCAATTAGGTAACCAGTCGTGTTTTCAACGACTAATTCGTAGCTCTCGAAAGAGATTACTGTTTTTTAACGATCGTTCGTTTCAGGGGAAAATTCATGCTGTACACATGGCAGCGCAAGAAGGAAACCTGAGAGATCTGCAGAGCGCCTTAGATCGGCGCAAATTTGCCGTTGCGAGAGACGGGTCATCGCCGCACGGCGCAACGCCTCTTCACGTTGCTGTTGTATTTGGAAACACCACCGTTATCAGGTAAATTAATATGGAAATTTAATGGACAATTAACGAAATCGAAAGCACGCAAGCGAAACGAACATTTTTCGCCTTTCCTTTAGATATCTGGCAGGCAGGTTTCCAGAAACCGCGCATGCGATCGATCTCGATGGCCGAACTCCTTTGCACTATGCAGCCACCATAGCGGACAACGGCCATTACTACAATCTTCTACTTCATTTGGGTGCCAATCCTTTAGTTCAAGACAATGTGAGTACATTGTATCGATAAGCCAGCGTCTTTCATAGGTTTAAGTAAAGGAAGCCAGATCGATATTGGACACGAGTATGCATAAATATGGATAAGTATGGATAAATTGATTTAAAAACTGATTAAAAATCGATGTATGTATTGCTAATTTTACGATTGGTGCAGCTGGGTCAAAAGGCGGACTATTACAAACAGAACCAATCGGAATTTTCCCATAAATCGCTTCTCCGCGATTTCGGAGTTAACGAGAAGCTCGCCGACGAGATGTTGGTGGACAAAGGTATTTTATTCAAACAACGCACTTACCAGCACCAGCATCGTTCACTAACAAACTGTACTCCGTGCTACGATCGTTTACAGCGATTTGCGTTTTTGCTCTGGAAACATAGAAATACCATCTAAACTGTTTTAGTTGCCGAACATGGACCAACTTGTAGTTATCGATCGTCATCGTCACGTTGTTTTTTCGCACGCGTTAGTTTTCCCATCGTCTATCAAGATCGTCGTCGCAATTTACATAATCTTTCTTATACAGTAATCGAAAGGTATTTGCCCCGTAACCAGAGAACGGTCGATTAATTTAGCGACAAAGATGTTGGAAAAATTAATTAGAAAAATGTTTAGTCGAAAGAATCGATTAAAATCGATTATAAGGTGGTAGAATTTGCTGACACGTTCAACAACCAAGACAACGTAAATAATTATTCTTGACTGATGATAATTGATTAATCTATTGTTCACGTTTGTTCGGTCGCACGTTAATCGGTTGTTCACGTTTTCGCTTCTTCCATTTCTTCCACCGTCGGACGTCCTCGCGCTGATCTGCACGTTCGAGGAAAACAGTTCCCGGAGGCGACACGTATTCCGCGCGTCGAGACATAACCGAACCAGAGACCCTGGCTACCTTGGAGAGATGTTTCCGTCTTCTGATCGGCGTAAGACACGGTACGACGCCAAAATCTGCCGGGAACTCCGGCACACTGATCGGCCGTTGCCTGAAACGGCCCGTATTCGATCGTATCAAGCACCGTGTGACACGCATGGACCACAATCTCTTTGATGTGATCTGGCCCGCTTTAAAAAAATACGGTAACTCGGCTTACAACAGCAAGGCGGGCAGCGCTTATTCGGTGGTCAGCAACGTGGACGAGCACGAGTCTGTGTCGGTGGTAGCGCCGGACTACGAAAGTTACATCGTGTTCGCAGACTTTTTCGACCCTTTGATCAGGGACATACATTGCGTGACTGCCAGCGGTGATCTTCCCGACCACCCTCCGCCCAGGTTCTTTTACAACGAGAACGACGACAGCGAAGAGAATGCCGACACGTTGGACGAAGTGACAGTGTCGGC